>NC_090830.1:46453562-46753562 GCF_028021215.1 Eschrichtius robustus
AAATTAAGATTAGTGTTACTATATGTATACAAACACATATTATATACATATCTCAAAACTACCGACCATAAAGCAAGGGAGGTCTGCGGAACCCTGTGTAACATTTTACATGGGAAGAGGATCTGTACTTGAATAGACATATATAATCTACAAATGAACCAGATTGTGTACACCTAGGACAAACAATATTCTAAGCTTTACTCAAATTTAAAAAAAAAAATTATACCAAGAAGAAATAATGAGACATAAACTTATGGGCTTTTCTCCATGCACATTCCAACGTAATTTACAACCTAGGAACACGACTTCCAGAAAGGATCTGCTGCCCTAGTACCCAGATTTGGGAATGGAGAAATGCTGCCTGCTTGAGGCCACTTCCCACAAATCAGCTTTAAACCATTGCTAAAGGTCTCTAAATATTCACCAAACTTGCAGTTCGGTAAATGACACCTGCTCTCTAAAAAAATTCTGGGGTGGAAAATTGACCAAAAAATTCAAAAGAGGGCAACCTTCCAAGAAGACCATATCAAGAGTTATATTGTACTCCTAACTGTTTTCTTTTTTTAACAGAAAAGAAAACGGCGGAGAAAAATGATGAGTTTTAGGAATTTTCAGAGACATGCAAACCCAAATTACAAAAACCTATCAGCTCACAGCAGCCAGAAGGGCCATTAGCATAAATGCTGCAAACAATAAATGCTGAAACGATTGTGGAGAAATGTGTACCCTCGATTCTATAGGGGACGTGGTAAGTGCCACTAATGAAAACACAAAGAAGGTGCTTTGAAAAGGGAAACACGGTGCTACCAGTCAGTCAATCACAACCACTGCTTGGCCTATCACCTGAGAAAATGAGAATCAAAAAGTCACAGGCTGGCAATCCTGCACTCCAACAATATTTACCATAGCCAACACTTGGAAGCAATGAAAATGTCCATCAACCGAGGAATGCACAAAGTAGAAGTGGTCCACGTACACAGTGGAAAATTACTCCAATAAAAAATAAAACTTACATTTAAAAATCCAACGAAAGTAAGGAGACATCAGCTTGTGTGGGTTTGTCCAGGCACACTCCACGCTAATATATAACCGAGAAACACCACAGGCTGCAAGGGCTTTTCCCGAGTTACCAGGGTGGGGAACATAGAAAGGCTGCTGCCCTCTGGCAGTTACCTGCAAAAACAGCTTTAAGCCTGTGCTAATGGTCATTTCATAGGAAGAAGTACTGCAGAACTGTAAATGAAACCTGCCCTCAAAATGTCTTGAGGGAGGTAATGGCCAATACATTTCAAAATGTGACACATACTTTAAGAGAACACTTTGAAGAACTAAGGGGTAATCACAGCTTGAAAAATAAAAAAGGACATGCCTTCAAGCTCATTTTCAATGGATTATGAGGCACGTGCGAATTCAACCACAAAGAGGTATCAGATCACACTTGTCAGAATAACCACCAGCAAGAAAACTACAAACAATAAATGCTGAAGGTGTTGTAGAGAAATGCATACCCTCAACTTCAAGGGGGACGTAACTTGGAAAGGGCCACGAACTAGAACAGAATGGAGGTGCCTTAAAAAGGTAAACATTAAGCTACCATATGATCCAGCAGGCCCACTCCTCGACCTATAATCTAAGAGGAGAGAATTGGAAAGACAGAGGCAGGAAATCTGCATTGCACAGTATTACAATAGCCAAGATATGGAAGTAACCAAAAAGGCCACCAACAGAAGGATGAACAAAGGAGAACTCCTCCATGTACAGATGGAATATTCGCTACTGAAAAAAATGAAACAATGCCATTTGCAGCACCATAGATGAGTCTAGACGTAATCATGCCACCTGTAGTAAGTGAGAAAGCAAAAGACACATATCCTATCATACCACTTTTAGGAGTTACTTAAAAATTGATACCAATGAAGATATTTCAACAGAGAGAGGCAATCGCAGATTCATTTGAAAACTTATGGTTCACCAAATAGAAAGGGATGAGGATTGGATACATTACCATATTGGGGTTAACAGAGATATACAAACCATGTGAAATATATAATCACCAAAGGCGTACGGAAGACCAGGAGAAGAATACTCAACATTCTGTCATAACCTAAATGGGAAAAGGATGCGAGGAAGAATAGATACACATATATGTGTGAAAGAAACACATCTTGCACACCAAGAAGAAACAAACCATTGTAATCAAATTTGCTGGGATAAAAAATAAAAAGTAAATTACAAATATGAACAAGAAGTAATGAGACATAAACTTAAAGGGCTTTTTCCTGGCACATTCCATTTTAATTTACAACCTAGAACACCACTTCCTTTAAGGCTCTGTTTCCCTAGTAACCAAATTTGGTAAAGGAGAAATGCTGCCACCTTGTGGACGTTTCCTGCAAGAGCAGCTTTAAAGTCACAGCTAATGGTCACTTAACATTCACAAGGACTCAGGGCTGTAAGGACACCTGCCCTAAAAAATTGTGCTGAAGTAGGGAATGGACAAAAAATTTCAAAACAGGCAAATGTTTCAAGAAGAGAATATGAAGAGTTACGTTTTACTGACGCTCTTTTAAAAAAAAGGAAAATGGATAAAAGCTCAACCTCAGGGAGTGTTAGACCCATGCAATCTAATCTACAAAAAGTTTTCAACTTACACCAATCGACTGACCATCAGCAAAAAGTCTACGAACAATAAATGCTGAAGGGGTTTTAGAGAACTGTGAACCCTCTACCTGCTGTTGAGACGTAAAAGGGTAACAGCCAATAATGAGAATAGAAAGGAGCTGTGTTTAAAAGTAAAAATGGAGGTACCATTCAATCCAGCAGGCACACCATTGGACCTCTCACCTGAGAAGGCAAGAATCGAGAAGACACAGGCCGCAAAAGCTGCAGTGCAGCCTTATTCACAATAGCCAAGACCGTGAAGCAATCAAAATATCCAACAAGTGGTGAATGGATAAAGAAGAAGTGGTCCATGTACACAATGGAATATTAGCCATGGAAAACAATGAACCATTGCTCTCTGAGGCACCACAAATGAGTCTGGAGATAATCACGAAACATGAGGTAAGTCCAAAAGCAAAAGACCTATATTCTATGATATCACTTATAGGCGTTATCTAATAACTGACACAAATGAACATATTTCCACAGAGAAAGACACTCACAGACTTAGAAAACAAACTATGCTCATCTAAAAGGAAAGGTGGGGTGAATGGATAAATTAAGAGTAGTGTTACTATATGTATACAAACACATATTATATACATATCTCAAAAAGACCGACCATATAGCAAGGGAGGTCTGTGGAACATTCTGTAACATTTTACATGGGAAGAGGATCTGTACTTGAATAGACATATATAATCTACAAATGAACCAGATTGTGTACACCTAGGACAAACAATATTCTAAGCTTTACCACAATTAAAAAAATTTTTAAAACCAAGAAGAAATAATGAGACATAAACTTATGGGGGTTTCTCCATGCACATTCCAATGTAATTTACAACCTAGGAACACGACTTCCAGAAAGGCTCTGCTGCCCTAGAAACCAGATTTGGGAATGGAGAAATGCTGCCTGCTTGAGGCCACTTCCCACAACAGCAGCTTTAAACCCATTTCTAAAGGTCAATAAATATTCACCAAACTTGCAGTTCGGGAAATGACACCTGCTCTCTAAAAAAACTCTGGGGTGGAAAATCGACCAAAAAATTCAAAAGAGGGCAACCTTCTAAGAAGACACTTTCAAGAGTTATAATGTACTCCCATTTGTTTCCTTTTTGTAACAGAAAAGAAAACGGCGGAGAAAAATGATGAGTTTTACGAATTTTCAAAGACATGCAAACCCAAATTACAAAAACCTATCAGCTCACAGCACCCAGTAGGGCCATTAGCATAAATGCTGCAAACAATAAATGCTGAAGCGATTGTGGAGAAATGCGTACCCTCGATTCTAAGGGGGACGTGGTAAGAGCCACTAATGAAAACACAAAGGAGGTGCTTTGAAAAGGGAAACACGGTGCTACCAGTCAATGAATCACACCCACTGCTGGGCCTATCACCTGAGAAAATGAGAATCAAAAAGTCACAGGCTGGCAATCCTGCACTCCAACAATATTTACCATAGCCAACACTTGGAAGAAATGAAAATGTCCATCAACCGAGGAATGCACAAAGTAGAAGTGGTCCACGTACACAGTGGAAAATTACTCCAATAAAAAATAAAAATTACATTTAAAAATCCAACAAAAGTAAGGAGACATCAGCTTGTGTGGGTTTCTCCAGGCACACTCCACTCTAATTTTTAACCGAGAAACACCACAGGCCGCAAGGGCTTTTCCCTAGTTACCAGGGTGGGGAACATAGAAAGGCTGCTGCCCTCTGGCAGTTACCTGCAAAAGCAGCTTTAAAGCCCGTGCTAATGGTCATTTCATAGGAACAAGTACTGCAGAACTGTAAATGAAACTTGCCCTCAAAATGTCTTGAGGGAGGTAATGGCCAAAATATTTCAAATGGTGACACATACTTTAAGAAAACACTTTGAAGAAATAAGCTCTAATCATAGCTGGAAAAATAAAAAGGACATGTCTAAAAGCTCAATTTCAACGCATTATGAGACACATGCAAATTCAACCACAAAGAGGTATCAGCTCACACCACTCAGAATAACCATCAGCAAAAACTGCAAAGAATAAATGCTGAAGGTGCTGGGAAGAAATGCATACCCTCAACTTTATGTGGGACGTAACCTGGAAAGAGCCACTAAAGAGAACAGAATAGAGGTGCCTTTAAAAGGTAAACATTGAGCTACCATAGGATCCAGCAGACCTATTCCTGGACCTATAAACTAAGAAGACAGAATTGGAAGGACACAGGTATGCAAATCTGCATTGCATAGTATTACAATAGCCAAGATACGGAAGTAACCAAAAAGTCCACCGACAGATGGGCGGACAAAGAAGAACTGCTACCTGTGCAGATGGAATATGAGCTAGTGAAAAAATGAAACAATGCCATTTGCAGCACCATAGATGAGTCTAGACGTAATCACGCCACCTGTAGTAAGTGAGAAAGCAAAAGACACATATCCTATGATATCACTTTTAGGAGTTACTTAAAAATCGATACCAATGAAGATATTTCCACAGAGAGGGGCAATCGCAGATTCATTAAAAAACTTATGGTTCACCAAATAGAAAGGGATGAGGATTGGATACATTACCATATTGGGGTTAACAGAGATATACAAACCATGTGAAATATATAATCACCAAAGACGTACGGAAGACCAGGAGAAGACTACTCAACATTCTGTCATAACGTACATGAGAAAAGGATGTGAGGAAGAATAGATACCTGTATATGTGTGAAAGAACCACATCTTGCACACCTAGAGCAAACAAACCATTGTAATCAAATTTGCTGGGATAAAAAATATAAACTAAATTACAAATATGAACAAGAAGTAATGAGACATAAACTTAAACGGCTTTTTCCTGGCATATTCCATTCTAATATACAACCTAGAACACCACTTCCATTAAGGCTCTGTTTCCCTCGTAACCAAATTTGGTAAAGGAGAAATGCTGCCACCTTGTGGCCGTTTCCTGCAAGAGCAGCTTTAAACTCACAGCTAGTGGTCACTTAACATTCACAAAGACTCAGGGTTGTAAAGGACACCTGCCCTAAAAAATTGTGCTGAAGTAGGGAATGAACAAAAAAATTCAAAACAGGCAAATGTTTCAAGAAGAGATTATGAAGAGTTAAGTTTTACTCACACTCTTTTTAAAAAAAAGGTAAATGGATAAAAGCTCAACCTCAGGGAGTGTTAGACACCTGCAATCTAATCTACAAAAAGTTTCAACTTACACCAGTCGACTGACCATCAGCAAAAAGTCTACGAACAATAAAAGCTGAAGGGGTTTTACAGAACTGTGTACCCTCTACCTGCTGGTGAGACGTAAAAGGGTAACAGCCAATAATGAGAATAGAAAGGAGCTGTGTTTAAAAGTAAAAATGGAGGTACCATTCAATCCAGCAGGCACACCATTGGACCTCTCACCTGAGAAGACAAGAATCGAGAAGACACAGGCCGCAAAAGCTGCAGTGCAGCCTTATTCACAATAGCCAAGACAGTGAAGCAATCAAAATATCCAACAAGAGGTGAATGGATAAAGAAGAAGTGGTCCATGTACACAATGGAATATTAGCCATGGAAAACAATGAACCATTGCTCTCTGAGGCACCACAAATGAGTCTGGAGATAATCATGAAACATGAGGTAAGTCGGAAAGCAAAAGACCTATATTCTATGATATCACTTATAGGCGTTATCTAATAACTGACACAAATGAACATATTTCCACAGAGAAAGACACTCACAGACTTAGAAAACAAACTATGCTCATCTAAAAGGAACGGTGGGGGGAATGGATAAATTAAGATCAGTGTTACTATATGTATACAAACACATATTATATACATATCTCAAAAAGACTGACCATATAGCAAGGGAGGTCTGCGGAACCCTGTGTAACATTTTACATGGGAAGAGGATCTGTACTTGAATAGACATATATAATCTACAAATGAACCAGATTGTGTACACCTAGGACAAACAATATTCTAAGCTTTACTCCAATTTAAAAAAATTTTTATACCAAGAAGAAATAATGAGACATAAACTTAGGGGCGTTTCTCCATGCACATTCCAACGTAATTTACAACCTAGGAACACGACTTCCAGAAAGGCTCTGCTGCCCTAGTACCCAGATTTGGGAATGGAGAAATGCTGCCTTCTTGAGGCCACTTCCCACAAATCAGCTTTAAACCCATTGCTAAAGGTCACTAAATATTCACCAAACTTGCAGTTCGGTAAATGACACCTGCTCTCTAAAAAAATTCTGGGGTGGAAAATTGACCAAAAAATTCAAAAGAGGGCAACCTTCCAAGAAGACCATATCAAGAGTTATATTGTACTCCCAATTGTTTCCTTTTTTTAACAGAAAAGAAAACGGCGGAGAAAAATGATGAGTTTTACGAATTTTCAGAGACATGCAAACCCAAATTACAAAAACCTATTAGCTCACAGCAGACAGAAGGGCCATTAGCATAAATGCTGCAAACAATAAATGCTGAAACGATTGTGGAGAAATGTGTACCCTCGATTCTAAAGGGGACGTGGTAAGTGCCACTAATGAAAACACAAAGAAGGTGCATTGAAAAGGGAAATACGGTGCTACCAGTCAGTCAATCACACCCACTGCTGGGCCTATCACCAGAGAAAATGAGAATCAAAAAGTCACAGGCTGGCAATCCTGCACTAAAACAATATTTACCATAGCCAACACTTGGAAGCAATGAAAATGTCCATCAACCGAGGAATGCACAAAGTAGAAGTGGTCCACGCACACAGTCAAAAATTACTCCAATAAAAAATAAAAATTACATTTAAAAATCCAACAAAATAAGGAGACATCAGCTTGTGTGGGTTTGTCCAGGCACACTCCACTCTAATTTATAACCGAGAAACCCCACCGGCCGTAAGGGCTTTTCCCTAGTTACCAGGGTGGGGAAAATAGAAAGGCTGCTGCCCTCTGGCAGTTACCTGCAAAAGCAGCTTTAAAGCCTGTGCTAATGGTCATTTCATAGGAACAAATACTGCAGAACTGTAAATGAAAACTGCCCTCCAAATGTCTTGAGGGAGGTAATGGCCAAAACATTTCAAAATGTGACACATACTTTAAGAGAACACTTTGAAGTACTAAGGGGTAATCACAGCTTGACAAATAAAAAGGACATGCCTTAAAGCTCAGTTTCAATGGATTTTGAGGCACATGCGAATTCAACCACAAAGAGGTATCAGCTCACAATTGCAAGAGTAACCATCAGCAAGAAAACTACAAACAATAAGTGCTGAAGGTGTTGTGGAGAAGTGTATACCCTCAACTTCAAGTGGGACGTAAGTTGGAAAGGGCCACAGATGAGAACAGAAAGGAGGTGCCTTAAAAAGGTAAACATTGAGCTACCATATGACCTAACAGGCCCACTCCTCGACCTATAATCTAAGAAGACAGAATTGGAAAGACACAGGCAGGCAAATCTGCATTGCACAGTATCACAATAGCCAAGATATGGAAGTAACCAAAAAGTCCACCAACAGATGGGTGGACACAGAAGAACTCCTCCATGTACAGATGGAATATTCGCTACTGAAAAAAATGAAACGATGCCATTTGCAGCACCATAGATGAGTCTAGACGTAATCACGCCACCTGTAGTAAGTAAGAAAGCAAAAGACACATATCCTATCATATCACTTTTAGGAGTTACTTAAAAATTGATACCAATGAAGATATTTCCACAGAGAAAGGCAATCACAGATTCATTAAAAAAACTTAGGTTCACCAAATAGAAAGGGATGAGGATTGGATACATTACCATATTGGGGTTAACAGAGATATACAAACCATGTGAAATATATAATCACCAAAGGCGTACGGAAGACCAGGAGAAGACTACTCAACATTCTGTCATAACCTAAATGGGAAAAGGATGCGAGGAAGAATAGATACACATATATGTGTGAAAGAACCACATCTTGCACACCAAGAAGAAACAAACCATTGTAATCAAATTTGCTGGGATAAAAAATAAAAAGTAAATTACAAATATGAACAAGAAGTAATGAGACATAAACTTAAAGGGCTTTTTCCTGGCACATTCCATTTTAATTTACAACCTAGAACACCACTTCCATTAAGGCTCTGTTTCCCTAGTAACCAAATTTGGTAAAGGAGAAATGCTGCCACCTTGTGGCCGTTTCCTGCAAGAGCAGCTTTAAAGTCACAGCTAATGGTCACTTAACATTCACAAGGACTCAGGGCTGTAAGGACACCTGCCCTAAAAAATTGTGCTGAAGTAGGGAATGGACAAAAAATTTCAAAACAGGCAAATGTTTCAAGAAGAGAATATGAAGAGTTACGTTTTACTGACGCTCTTTAAAAAAAAAAGGAAAATGGATAAAAGCTCAACCTCAGGGAGTGTTAGACCCATGCAATCTAATCTACAAAAAGTTTTCAACTTACACCAATCGACTGACCATCAGCAAAAAGTCTACGAACAATAAATGCTGAAGGGGTTTTAGAGAACTGTGAACCCTCTACCTGCTGTTGAGACGTAAAAGGGTAACAGCCAATAATGAGAATAGAAAGGAGCTGTGTTTAAAAGTAAAAATGGAGGTACCATTCAATCCAGCAGGCACACCATTGGACCTCTCACCTGAGAAGACAAGAATCGAGAAGACACAGGCCGCAAAAGCTGCAGTGCAGCCTTATTCACAATAGCCAAGACCGTGAAGCAATCAAAATATCCAACAAGAGGTGAATGGATAAAGAAGAAGTGGTCCATGTACACAATGGAATATTAGCCATGGAAAACAATGAACCATTGCTCCCTGAGGCACCACAAATGAGTCTGGAGATAATCACGAAACATGAGGTAAGTCCAAAAGCAAAAGACCTATATTCTATGATATCACTTATAGGCGTTATCTAATAACTGACACAAATGAACATATTTCCACAGAGAAAGACACTCACAGACTTAGAAAACAAACTATGCTCATCTAAAAGGAAAGGTGGAGTGAATGGATAAATTAAGATTAGTGTTACTATATGTATACAAACACATATTATATACATATCTCAAAAAGACCGACCATATAGCAAGGGAGGTCTGCGGAACATTCTGTAACATTTTACATGGGAAGAGGATCTGTACTTGAATAGACATATATAATCTACAAATGAACCAGATTGTGTACACCTAGGACAAACAATATTCTAAGCTTTACCACAATTAATAAATTTTTAAAACCAAGAAGAAATAATGAGACATAAACTTATGGGGGTTTCTCCATGCACATTCCAATGTAATTTACAACCTAGGAACACGACTTCCAGAAAGGCTCTGCTGCCCTAGAAACCAGATTTGGGAATGGAGAAATGCTGCCTGCTTGAGGCCACTTCCCACAACAGCAGCTTTAAACCCATTTCTAAAGGTCAATAAATATTCACCAAACTAGCAGTTCGGGAAATGACACCTGCTCTCTAAAAAAACTCTGGGGTGGAAAATCGACCAAAAAATTCAAAAGAGGGCAACCTTCTAAGAAGACAATTTCAAGAGTTATAATGTACTCCCATTTGTTTCCTTTTTGTAACAGAAAAGAAAACGGCGGAGAAAAATAATGAGTTTTACGAATTTTCAAATACATGCAAACCCAAATTACAAAAACCTATCAGCTCACAGCAGCCAGTAGGGCCATTAGCATAAATGCTGCAAACAATAAATGCTGAAGCGATTGTGGAGAAATGCGTACCCTCGATTCTAAGGGGGACGTGGTAAGAGCCACTAATGAAAACACAAAGGAGGTGCTTTGAAAGGGGAAACACGGTGCTACCAGTCAATGAATCACACCCACTGCTGGGCCTATCACCTGAGAAAATGAGAATCAAAAAGTCACAGGCTGGCAATCCTGCACTCCAACAATATTTACCATAGCCAACACTTGGAAGAAATGAAAATGTCCATCAACCGAGGAATGCACAAAGTAGAAGTGGTCCACGTACACAGTGGAAAATTACTCCAATAAAAAATAAAAATTACATTTAAAAATCCAACAAAAGTAAGGAGACATCAGCTTGTGTGGGTTTCTCCAGGCACACTCCACTCTAATTTTTAACCGAGAAACACCACAGGCCGCAAGGGCTTTTCCCTAGTTACCAGGGTGGGGAACATAGAAAGGCTGCTGCCCTCTGGCAGTTACCTGCAAAAGCAGCTTTAAAGCCCGTGCTAATGGTCATTTCATAGGAACAAGTACTGCAGAACTGTAAATGAAACTTGCCCTCAAAATGTCTTGAGGGAGGTAATGGCCAAAATATTTCAAATGGTGACACATACTTTAAGAAAACACTTTGAAGAAATAAGCTCTAATCATAGCTGGAAAAATAAAAAGGACATGTCTAAAAGCTCAATTTCAACGCATTATGAGACACATGCAAATTCAACCACAAAGAGGTATCAGCTCACACCACTCAGAATAACCATCAGCAAAAACTGCAAAGAATAAATGCTGAAGGTGCTGGGAAGAAATGCATACCCTCAACTTTATGTGGGACGTAACCTGGAAAGAGCCACTAAAGAGAACAGAATAGAGGTGCCTTTAAAAGGTAAACATTGAGCTACCATAGGATCCAGCAGACCTATTCCTGGACCTATAAACTAAGAAGACAGAATTGGAAGGACACAGGTATGCAAATCTGCATTGCATAGTATTACAATAGCCAAGATACGGAAGTAACCAAAAAGTCCACCGACAGATGGGCGGACAAAGAAGAACTGCTACCTGTGCAGATGGAATATGAGCTAGTGAAAAAATGAAACAATGCCATTTGCAGCACCATAGATGAGTCTAGACGTAATCACGCCACCTGTAGTAAGTGAGAAAGCAAAAGACACATATCCTATGATATCACTTTTAGGAGTTACTTAAAAATCGATACCAATGAAGATATTTCCACAGAGAGGGGCAATCGCAGATTCATTAAAAAACTTATGGTTCACCAAATAGAAAGGGATGAGGATTGGATACATTACCATATTGGGGTTAACAGAGATATACAAACCATGTGAAATATATAATCACCAAAGACGTACGGAAGACCAGGAGAAGACTACTCAACATTCTGTCATAACGTACATGAGAAAAGGATGTGAGGAAGAATAGATACCTGTATATGTGTGAAAGAACCACATCTTGCACACCTAGAGCAAACAAACCATTGTAATCAAATTTGCTGGGATAAAAAATATAAACTAAATTACAAATATGAACAAGAAGTAATGAGACATAAACTTAAACGGCTTTTTCCTGGCATATTCCATTCTAATATACAACCTAGAACACCACTTCCATTAAGGCTCTGTTTCCCTCGTAACCAAATTTGGTAAAGGAGAAATGCTGCCACCTTGTGGCCGTTTCCTGCAAGAGCAGCTTTAAACTCACAGCTAGTGGTCACTTAACATTCACAAAGACTCAGGGTTGTAAAGGACACCTGCCCTAAAAAATTGTGCTGAAGTAGGGAATGAACAAAAAAATTCAAAACAGGCAAATGTTTCAAGAAGAGATTATGAAGAGTTAAGTTTTACTCACACTCTTTTTAAAAAAAAGGTAAATGGATAAAAGCTCAACCTCAGGGAGTGTTAGACACCTGCAATCTAATCTACAAAAAGTTTCAACTTACACCAGTCGACTGACCATCAGCAAAAAGTCTACGAACAATAAAAGCTGAAGGGGTTTTACAGAACTGTGTACCCTCTACCTGCTGGTGAGACGTAAAAGGGTAACAGCCAATAATGAGAATAGAAAGGAGCTGTGTTTAAAAGTAAAAATGGAGGTACCATTCAATCCAGCAGGCACACCATTGGACCTCTCACCTGAGAAGACAAGAATCGAGAAGACACAGGCCGCAAAAGCTGCAGTGCAGCCTTATTCACAATAGCCAAGACAGTGAAGCAATCAAAATATCCAACAAGAGGTGAATGGATAAAGAAGAAGTGGTCCATGTACACAATGGAATATTAGCCATGGAAAACAATGAACCATTGCTCTCTGAGGCACCACAAATGAGTCTGGAGATAATCATGAAACATGAGGTAAGTCGGAAAGCAAAAGACCTATATTCTATGATATCACTTATAGGCATTATCTAATAACTGACACAAATGAACATATTTCCACAGAGAAAGACACTCACAGACTTAGAAAACAAACTATGCTCATCTAAAAGGAACGGTGGGGGGAATGGATAAATTAAGATCAGTGTTACTATATGTATACAAACACATATTATATACATATCTCAAAAAGACTGACCATATAGCAAGGGAGGTCTGCGGAACCCTGTGTAACATTTTACATGGGAAGAGGATCTGTACTTGAATAGACATATATAATCTACAAATGAACCAGATTGTGTACACCTAGGACAAACAATATTCTAAGCTTTACTCCAATTTAAAAAAATTTTTATACCAAGAAGAAATAATGAGACATAAACTTAGGGGCGTTTCTCCATGCACATTCCAACGTAATTTACAACCTAGGAACACGACTTCCAGAAAGGCTCTGCTGCCCTAGTACCCAGATTTGGGAATGGAGAAATGCTGCCTTCTTGAGGCCACTTCCCACAAATCAGCTTTAAACCCATTGCTAAAGGTCACTAAATATTCACCAAACTTGCAGTTCGGTAAATGACACCTGCTCTCTAAAAAAATTCTGGGGTGGAAAATTGACCAAAAAATTCAAAAGAGGGCAACCTTCCAAGAAGACCATATCAAGAGTTATATTGTACTCCCAATTGTTTCCTTTTTTTAACAGAAAAGAAAACGGCGGAGAAAAATGATGAGTTTTACGAATTTTCAGAGACATGCAAACCCAAATTACAAAAACCTATTAGCTCACAGCAGACAGAAGGGCCATTAGCATAAATGCTGCAAACAATAAATGCTGAAACGATTGTGGAGAAATGTGTACCCTCGATTCTAAAGGGGACGTGGTAAGTGCCACTAATGAAAACACAAAGAAGGTGCATTGAAAAGGGAAATACGGTGCTACCAGTCAGTCAATCACACCCACTGCTGGGCCTATCACCAGAGAAAATGAGAATCAAAAAGTCACAGGCTGGCAATCCTGCACTAAAACAATATTTACCATAGCCAACACTTGGAAGCAATGAAAATGTCCATCAACCGAGGAATGCACAAAGTAGAAGTGGTCCACGCACACAGTCAAAAATTACTCCAATAAAAAATAAAAATTACATTTAAAAATCCAACAAAATAAGGAGACATCAGCTTGTGTGGGTTTGTCCAGGCACACTCCACTCTAATTTATAACCGAGAAACCCCACCGGCCGTAAGGGCTTTTCCCTAGTTACCAGGGTGGGGAAAATAGAAAGGCTGCTGCCCTCTGGCAGTTACCTGCAAAAGCAGCTTTAAAGCCTGTGCTAATGGTCATTTCATAGGAACAAATACTGCAGAACTGTAAATGAAAACTGCCCTCCAAATGTCTTGAGGGAGGTAATGGCCAAAACATTTCAAAATGTGACACATACTTTAAGAGAACACTTTGAAGTACTAAGGGGTAATCACAGCTTGACAAATAAAAAGGACATGCCTTAAAGCTCAGTTTCAATGGATTTTGAGGCACATGCGAATTCAACCACAAAGAGGTATCAGCTCACAATTGCAAGAGTAACCATCAGCAAGAAAACTACAAACAATAAGTGCTGAAGGTGTTGTGGAGAAGTGTATACCCTCAACTTCAAGTGGGACGTAAGTTGGAAAGGGCCACAGATGAGAACAGAAAGGAGGTGCCTTAAAAAGGTAAACATTGAGCTACCATATGACCTAACAGGCCCACTCCTCGACCTATAATCTAAGAAGACAGAATTGGAAAGACACAGGCAGGCAAATCTGCATTGCACAGTATCACAATAGCCAAGATATGGAAGTAACCAAAAAGTCCACCAACAGATGGGTGGACACAGAAGAACTCCTCCATGTACAGATGGAATATTCGCTACTGAAAAAAATGAAACGATGCCATTTGCAGCACCATAGATGAGTCTAGACGTAATCACGCCACCTGTAGTAAGTAAGAAAGCAAAAGACACATATCCTATCATATCACTTTTAGGAGTTACTTAAAAATTGATACCAATGAAGATATTTCCACAGAGAAAGGCAATCACAGATTCATTAAAAAAACTTAGGTTCACCAAATAGAAAGGGATGAGGATTGGATACATTACCATATTGGGGTTAACAGAGATATACAAACCATGTGAAATATATAATCACCAAAGGCGTACGGAAGACCAGGAGAAGACTACTCAACATTCTGTCATAACCTAAATGGGAAAAGGATGCGAGGAAGAATAGATACACATATATGTGTGAAAGAACCACATCTTGCACACCAAGAAGAAACAAACCATTGTAATCAAATTTGCTGGGATAAAAAATAAAAAGTAAATTACAAATATGAACAAGAAGTAATGAGACATAAACTTAAAGGGCTTTTTCCTGGCACATTCCATTTTAATTTACAACCTAGAACACCACTTCCATTAAGGCTCTGTTTCCCTAGTAACCAAATTTGGTAAAGGAGAAATGCTGCCACCTTGTGGCCGTTTCCTGCAAGAGCAGCTTTAAAGTCACAGCTAATGGTCACTTAACATTCACAAGGACTCAGGGCTGTAAGGACACCTGCCCTAAAAAATTGTGCTGAAGTAGGGAATGGACAAAAAATTTCAAAACAGGCAAATGTTTCAAGAAGAGAATATGAAGAGTTACGTTTTACTGACGCTCTTTAAAAAAAAAAGGAAAATGGATAAAAGCTCAACCTCAGGGAGTGTTAGACCCATGCAATCTAATCTACAAAAAGTTTTCAACTTACACCAATCGACTGACCATCAGCAAAAAGTCTACGAACAATAAATGCTGAAGGGGTTTTAGAGAACTGTGAACCCTCTACCTGCTGTTGAGACGTAAAAGGGTAACAGCCAATAATGAGAATAGAAAGGAGCTGTGTTTAAAAGTAAAAATGGAGGTACCATTCAATCCAGCAGGCACACCATTGGACCTCTCACCTGAGAAGACAAGAATCGAGAAGACACAGGCCGCAAAAGCTGCAGTGCAGCCTTATTCACAATAGCCAAGACCGTGAAGCAATCAAAATATCCAACAAGAGGTGAATGGATAAAGAAGAAGTGGTCCATGTACACAATGGAATATTAGCCATGGAAAACAATGAACCATTGCTCCCTGAGGCACCACAAATGAGTCTGGAGATAATCACGAAACATGAGGTAAGTCCAAAAGCAAAAGACCTATATTCTATGATATCACTTATAGGCGTTATCTAATAACTGACACAAATGAACATATTTCCACAGAGAAAGACACTCACAGACTTAGAAAACAAACTATGCTCATCTAAAAGGAAAGGTGGAGTGAATGGATAAATTAAGATTAGTGTTACTATATGTATACAAACACATATTATATACATATCTCAAAAAGACCGACCATATAGCAAGGGAGGTCTGCGGAACATTCTGTAACATTTTACATGGGAAGAGGATCTGTACTTGAATAGACATATATAATCTACAAATGAACCAGATTGTGTACACCTAGGACAAACAATATTCTAAGCTTTACCACAATTAATAAATTTTTAAAACCAAGAAGAAATAATGAGACATAAACTTATGGGGGTTTCTCCATGCACATTCCAATGTAATTTACAACCTAGGAACACGACTTCCAGAAAGGCTCTGCTGCCCTAGAAACCAGATTTGGGAATGGAGAAATGCTGCCTGCTTGAGGCCACTTCCCACAACAGCAGCTTTAAACCCATTTCTAAAGGTCAATAAATATTCACCAAACTAGCAGTTCGGGAAATGACACCTGCTCTCTAAAAAAACTCTGGGGTGGAAAATCGACCAAAAAATTCAAAAGAGGGCAACCTTCTAAGAAGACAATTTCAAGAGTTATAATGTACTCCCATTTGTTTCCTTTTTGTAACAGAAAAGAAAACGGCGGAGAAAAATAATGAGTTTTACGAATTTTCAAATACATGCAAACCCAAATTACAAAAACCTATCAGCTCACAGCAGCCAGTAGGGCCATTAGCATAAATGCTGCAAACAATAAATGCTGAAGCGATTGTGGAGAAATGCGTACCCTCGATTCTAAGGGGGACGTGGTAAGAGCCACTAATGAAAACACAAAGGAGGTGCTTTGAAAGGGGAAACACGGTGCTACCAGTCAATGAATCACACCCACTGCTGGGCCTATCACCTGAGAAAATGAGAATCAAAAAGTCACAAGCTGGCAATCCTGCACTCCAACAATATTTACCATAGCCAACACTTGGAAGAAATGAAAATGTCCATCAACCGAGGAATGCACAAAGTAGAAGTGGTCCACGTACACAGTGGAAAATTACTCCAATAAAAAATAAAAATTACATTTAAAAATCCAACAAAAGTAAGGAGACATCAGCTTGTGTGGGTTTCTCCAGGCACACTCCACTCTAATTTTTAACCGAGAAACACCACAGGCCGCAAGGGCTTTTCCCTAGTTACCAGGGTGGGGAACATAGAAAGGCTGCTGCCCTCTGGCAGTTACCTGCAAAAGCAGCTTTAAAGCCCGTGCTAATGGTCATTTCATAGGAACAAGTACTGCAGAACTGTAAATGAAACTTGCCCTCAAAATGTCTTGAGGGAGGTAATGGCCAAAATATTTCAAATGGTGACACATACTTTAAGAAAACACTTTGAAGAAATAAGCTCTAATCATAGCTGGAAAAATAAAAAGGACATGTCTAAAAGCTCAATTTCAACGCATTATGAGACACATGCAAATTCAACCACAAAGAGGTATCAGCTCACACCACTCAGAATAACCATCAGCAAAAACTGCAAAGAATAAATGCTGAAGGTGCTGGGAAGAAATGCATACCCTCAACTTTATGTGGGACGTAACCTGGAAAGAGCCACTAAAGAGAACAGAATAGAGGTGCCTTTAAAAGGTAAACATTGAGCTACCATAGGATCCAGCAGACCTATTCCTGGACCTATAAACTAAGAAGACAGAATTGGAAGGACACAGGTATGCAAATCTGCATTGCATAGTATTACAATAGCCAAGATACGGAAGTAACCAAAAAGTCCACCGACAGATGGGCGGACAAAGAAGAACTGCTACCTGTACAGATGGAATATGAGCTAGTGAAAAAATGAAACAATGCCATTTGCAGCACCATAGATGAGTCTAGACGTAATCACGCCACCTGTAGTAAGTGAGAAAGCAAAAGACACATATCCTATGATATCACTTTTAGGAGTTACTTAAAAATCGATACCAATGAAGATATTTCCACAGAGAGAGGCAATCGCAGATTCATTAAAAAACTTATGGTTCACCAAATAGAAAGGGATGAGGATTGGATACATTACCATATTGGGGTTAACAGAGATATACCAACCATTTGAAATATATAATCACCAAAGACGTACGGAAGACCAGGAGAAGACTACTCAACATTCTGTCATAACGTACATGAGAAAAGGATGTGAGGAAGAATAGATACCTGTATATGTGTGAAAGAACCACATCTTGCACACCTAGAGCAAACAAACCATTGTAATCAAATTTGCTGGGATAAAAAATATAAACTAAATTACAAATATGAACAAGAAGTAATGAGACATAAACTTAAACGGCTTTTTAATGGCATATTCCATTCTAATATACAACCTAGAACACCACTTCCATTAAGGCTCTGTTTCCCTCGTAACCAAATTTGGTAAAGGAGAAATGCTGCCACCTTGTGGCCGTTTCCTGCAAGAGCAGCTTTAAACTCACAGCTAGTGGTCACTTAACATTCACAAAGACTCAGGGTTGTAAAGGACACCTGCCCTAAAAAATTGTGCTGAAGTAGGGAATGAACAAAAAAATTCAAAACAGGCAAATGTTTCAAGAAGAGATTATGAAGAGTTAAGTTTTACTCACACTCTTTTTAAAAAAAAGGTAAATGGATAAAAGCTCAACCTCAGGGAGTGTTAGACACCTGCAATCTAATCTACAAAAAGTTTCAACTTACACCAGTCGACTGACCATCAGCAAAAAGTCTACGAACAATAAAAGCTGAAGGGGTTTTACAGAACTGTGTACCCTCTACCTGCTGTTGAGACGTAAAAGGGTAACAGCCAATAATGAGAATAGAAAGGAGCTGTGTTTAAAAGTAAAAATGGAGGTACCATTCAATCCAGCAGGCACACCATTGGACCTCTCACCTGAGAAGACAAGAATCGAGAAGACACAGGCCGCAAAAGCTGCAGTGCAGCCTTATTCACAATAGCCAAGACAGTGAAGCAATCAAAATATCCAACAAGAGGTGAATGGATAAAGAAGAAGTGGTCCATGTACACAATGGAATATTAGCCATGGAAAACAATGAACCATTGCTCTCTGAGGCACCACAAATGAGTCTGGAGATAATCATGAAACATGAGGTAAGTCGGAAAGCAAAAGACCTATACTCTATGATATCACTTATAGGCGTTATCTAATAACTGACACAAATGAGCATATTTCCACAGAGAAAGACACTCACAGACTTAGAAAACAAACTATGCTCATCTAAAAGGAACGGTGGGGGGAATGGATAAATTAAGATTAGTGTTACTATATGTATACAAACACATATTATATACATATCTCAAAACTACCGACCATAAAACAAGGGAGGTCTGCGGAACCCTGTGTAACATTTTACATGGGAAGAGGATCTGTACTTGAATAGACATATATAATCTACAAATGAACCAGATTGTGTACACCTAGGACAAACAATATTCTAAGCTTTACTCAAATTTTAAAAAAAAATTTATACCAAGAAGAAATAATGAGACATAAACTTATGGGCTTTTCTCCATGCACATTCCAACGTAATTTACAACCTAGGAACACGACTTCCAGAAAGGCTCTGCTGCCCTAGTACCCAGATTTGGGAATGGAGAAATGCTGCCTGCTTGAGGCCACTTCCCACAAATCAGCTTTAAACCATTGCTAAAGGTCTCTAAATATTCACCAAACTTGCAGTTCGGTAAATGACACCTGCTCTCTAAAAAAATTCTGGGGTGGAAAATTGACCAAAAAATTCAAAAGAGGGCAACCTTCCAAGAAGACCATATCAAGAGTTATATTGTACTCCTAACTGTTTTCTTTTTTTAACAGAAAAGAAAACGGCGGAGAAAAATGATGAGTTTTAGGAATTTTCAGAGACATGCAAACCCAAATTACAAAAACCTATCAGCTCACAGCAGCCAGAAGGGCCATTAGCATAAATGCTGCAAACAATAAATGCTGAAACGATTGTGGAGAAATGTGTACCCTCGATTCTATAGGGGACGTGGTAAGTGCCACTAATGAAAACACAAAGAAGGTGCTTTGAAAAGGGAAACACGGTGCTACCAGTCAGTCAATCACAACCACTGCTTGGCCTATCACCTGAGAAAATGAGAATCAAAAAGTCACAGGCTGGCAATCCTGCACTCCAACAATATTTACCATAGCCAACACTTGGAAGCAATGAAAATGTCCATCAACCGAGGAATGCACAAAGTAGAAGTGGTCCACGTACACAGTGGAAAATTACTCCAATAAAAAATAAAACTTACATTTAAAAATCCAACGAAAGTAAGGAGGCATCAGCTTGTGTGGGTTTGTCCAGGCACACTCCACGCTAATATATAACCGAGAAACACCACAGGCTGCAAGGGCTTTTCCCGAGTTACCAGGGTGGGGAACATAGAAAGGCTGCTGCCCTCTGGCAGTTACCTGCAAAAACAGCTTTAAGCCTGTGCTAATGGTCATTTCATAGGAAAAAGTACTGCAGAACTGTAAATGAAACCTGCCCTCAAAATGTCTTGAGGGAGGTAATGGCCAATACATTTCAAAATGTGACACATACTTTAAGAGAACACTTTGAAGAACTAAGGGGTAATCACAGCTTGAAAAATAAAAAAGGACATGCCTTCAAGCTCATTTTCAATGGATTATGAGGCACGTACGAATTCAACCACAAAGAGGTATCAGATCACACTTGTCAGAATAACCACCAGCAAGAAAACTAGAAACAATAAATGCTGAAGGTGTTGTAGAGAAATGCATACCCTCAACTTCAAGGGGGACGTAACTTGGAAAGGGCCACGAACTAGAACAGAATGGAGGTGCCTTAAAAAGGTAAACATTGAGCTACCATATGATCCAGCAGGCCCACTCCTCGACCTATAATCTAAGAGGAGAGAATTGGAAAGACAGAGGCAGGAAATCTGCATTGCACAGTACTACAATAGCCAAGATATGGAAGTAACCAAAAAGGCCACCAACAGAAGGATGGACAAAGAAGAACTCCTCCATGTACAGATGGAATATTCGCTACTGAAAAAAATGAAACAATGCCATTTGCAGCACCATAGATGAGTCTAGACGTAATCATGCCACCTGTAGTAAGTGAGAAAGCAAAAGACACATATCCTATCATACCACTTTTAGGAGTTACTTAAAAATTGATACCAATGAAGATATTTCAACAGAGAGAGGCAATCGCAGATTCATTTGAAAACTTATGGTTCACCAAATAGAAAGGGATGAGGATTGGATACATTACCATATTGGGGTTAACAGAGATATACATACCATGTGAAATATATAATCACCAAAGGCGTACGGAAGACCAGGAGAAGAATACTCAACATTCTGTCATAACCTAAATGGGAAAAGGATGCGAGGAAGAATAGATACACATATATGTGTGAAAGAACCACATCTTGCACACCAAGGAGAAACAAACCATTGTAATCAAATTTGCTGGGATAAAAAATAAAAAGTAAATTACAAATATGAACAAGAAGTAATGAGAGATAAACTTAAAAGGCTTTTTCCTGGCACATTCCATTTTAATTTACAACCTAGAACACCACTTCCTTTAAGGCTCTGTTTCCCTAGTAACCAAATTTGGTAAAGGAGAAATGCTGCCACCTTGTGGCCGTTTCCTGCAAGAGCAGCTTTAAAGTCACAGCTAATGGTCACTTAACATTCACAAGGACTCAGGGCTGTAAGGACACCTGCCCTAAAAAATTGTGCTGAAGTAGGGAATGGACAAAAAATTTCAAAACAGGCAAATGTTTCAAGAAGAGAATATGAAGAGTTACGTTTTACTGACGCTCTTTTAAAAAAAAGGAAAATGGATAAAAGCTCAACCTCACGGAGTGTTAGACCCATGCAATCTAATCTACAAAAAGTTTTCAACTTACACCAATCGACTGACCATCAGCAAAAAGTCTACGAACAATAAATGCTGAAGGGGTTTTAGAGAACTGTGAACCCTCTACCTGCTGTTGAGACGTAAAAGGGTAACAGCCAATAATGAGAATAGAAAGGAGCTGTGTTTAAAAGTAAAAATGGAGGTACCATTCAATCCAGCAGGCACACCATTGGACCTCTCACCTGAGAAGGCAAGAATCGAGAAGACAAAGGCCGCAAAAGCTGCAGTGCAGCCTTATTCGCAATAGCCAAGACCGTGAAGCAATCAAAATATCCAACAAGAGGTGAATGGATAAAGAAGAAGTGGTCCATGTACACAATGGAATATTAGCCATGGAAAACAATGAACCATTGCTCTCTGAGGCACCACAAATGAGTCTGGAGATAATCATGAAACATGAGGTAAGTCGGAAAGCAAAAGACCTATATTCTATGATATCACTTATAGGCGTTATCTAATAACTGACACAAATGAACATATTTCCACAGAGAAAGACACTCACAGACTTAGAAAACAAACTATGCTCATCTAAAAGGAAAGGTGGGGGGAATGGATAAATTAAGATTAGTGTTACTATATGTATACAAACACATATTATATACATATCTCAAAACGACCGACCATATAGCAAGGGAGGTCTGCGGAACATTCTGTAACATTTTACATGGGAAGAGGATCTGTACTTGAATAGACATATATAATCTACAAATGAACCAGATTGTGTACACCTAGGACAAACAATATTCTAAGCTTTACCACAATTAATAAATTTTTAAAACCAAGAAGAAATAATGAGACATAAACTTATGGGGGTTTCTCCATGCACATTCCAATGTAATTTACAACCTAGGAACACGACTTCCAGAAAGGCTCTGCTGCCCTAGAAACCAGATTTGGGAATGGAGAAATGCTGCCTGCTTGAGGCCACTTCCCACAACAGCAGCTTTAAACCCATTTCTAAAGGTCAATAAATATTCACCAAACTAGCAGTTCGGGAAATGACACCTGCTCTCTAAAAAAACTCTGGGGTGGAAAATCGACCAAAAAATTCAAAAGAGGGCAACCTTCTAAGAAGACAATTTCAAGAGTTATAATGTACTCCCATTTGTTTCCTTTTTGTAACAGAAAAGAAAACGGCGGAGAAAAATAATGAGTTTTACGAATTTTCAAATACATGCAAACCCAAATTACAAAAACCTATCAGCTCACAGCAGCCAGTAGGGCCATTAGCATAAATGCTGCAAACAATAAATGCTGAAGCGATTGTGGAGAAATGCGTACCCTCGATTCTAAGGGGGACGTGGTAAGAGCCACTAATGAAAACACAAAGGAGGTGCTTTGAAAGGGGAAACACGGTGCTACCAGTCAATGAATCACACCCACTGCTGGGCCTATCACCTGAGAAAATGAGAATCAAAAAGTCACAGGCTGGCAATCCTGCACTCCAACAATATTTACCATAGCCAACACTTGGAAGAAATGAAAATGTCCATCAACCGAGGAATGCACAAAGTAGAAGTGGTCCACGTACACAGTGGAAAATTACTCCAATAAAAAATAAAAATTACATTTAAAAATCCAACAAAAGTAAGGAGACATCAGCTTGTGTGGGTTTCTCCAGGCACACTCCACTCTAATTTTTAACCGAGAAACACCACAGGCCGCAAGGGCTTTTCCCTAGTTACCAGGGTGGGGAACATAGAAAGGCTGCTGCCCTTTGGCAGTTACCTGCAAAAGCAGCTTTAAAGCCCGTGCTAATGGTCATTTCATAGGAACAAGTACTGCAGAACTGTAAATGAAACTTGCCCTCAAAATGTCTTGAGGGAGGTAATGGCCAAAATATTTCAAATGGTGACACATACTTTAAGAAAACACTTTGAAGAAATAAGCTCTAATCATAGCTGGAAAAATAAAAAGGACATGTCTAAAAGCTCAATTTCAACGCATTATGAGACACATGCAAATTCAACCACAAAGAGGTATCAGCTCACACCACTCAGAATAACCATCAGCAAAAACTGCAAAGAATAAATGCTGAAGGTGCTGGGAAGAAATGCATACCCTCAACTTTATGTGGGACGTAACCTGGAAAGAGCCACTAAAGAGAACAGAATAGAGGTGCCTTTAAAAGGTAAACATTGAGCTACCATAGGATCCAGCAGACCTATTCCTGGACCTATAAACTAAGAAGACAGAATTGGAAGGACACAGGTATGCAAATCTGCATTGCATAGTATTACAATAGCCAAGATACGGAAGTAACCAAAAAGTCCACCGACAGATGGGCGGACAAAGAAGAACTGCTACCTGTACAGATGGAATATGAGCTAGTGAAAAAATGAAACAATGTCATTTGCAGCACCATAGATGAGTCTAGACGTAATCACGCCACCTGTAGTAAGTGAGAAAGCAAAAGACACATATCCTATGATATCACTTTTAGGAGTTACTTAAAAATCGATACCAATGAAGATATTTCCACAGAGAGAGGCAATCGCAGATTCATTAAAAAACTTATGGTTCACCAAATAGAAAGGGATGAGGATTGGATACATTACCATATTGGGGTTAACAGAGATATACAAACCATGTGAAATATATAATCACCAAAGACGTACGGAAGACCAGGAGAAGACTACTCAACATTCTGTCATAACGTACATGAGAAAAGGATGTGAGGATGAATAGATACCTGTATATGTGTGAAAGAACCACATCTTGCACACCTAGAGCAAACAAACCATTGTAATCAAATTTGCTGGGATAAAAAATATAAACTAAATTACAAATATGAACAAGAAGTAATGAGACATAAACTTAAACGGCTTTTTCCTGGCATATTCCATTCTAATATACAACCTAGAACACCACTTCCATTAAGGCTCTGTTTCCCTCGTAACCAAATTTGGTAAAGGAGAAATGCTGCCACCTTGTGGCCGTTTCCTGCAAGAGCAGCTTTAAACTCACAGCTAGTGGTCACTTAACATTCACAAAGACTCAGGGTTGTAAAGGACACCTGCCCTAAAAAATTGTGCTGAAGTAGGGAATGAACAAAAAAATTCAAAACATGCAAATGTTTCAAGAAGAGATTATGAAGAGTTAAGTTTTACTCACACTCTTTTTAAAAAAAAGGTAAATGGATAAAAGCTCAACCTCAGGGAGTGTTAGACACCTGCAATCTAATCTACAAAAAGTTTCAACTTACACCAGTCGACTGACCATCAGCAAAAAGTCTACGAACAATAAAAGCTGAAGTGGTTTTACAGAACTGTGTACCCTCTACCTGCTGGTGAGACGTAAAAGGGTAACAGCCAATAATGAGAATAGAAAGGAGCTGTGTTTAAAAGTAAAAATGGAGGTACCATTCAATCCAGCAGGCACACCATTGGACCTCTCACCTGAGAAGACAAGAATCGAGAAGACACAGGCCGCAAAAGCTGCAGTGCAGCCTTATTCACAATAGCCAAGACAGTGAAGCAATCAAAATATCCAACAAGAGGTGAATGGATAAAGAAGAAGTGGTCCATGTACACAATGGAATATTAGCCATGGAAAACAATGAACCATTGCTCTCTGAGGCACCACAAATGAGTCTGGAGATAATCATGAAACATGAGGTAAGTCGGAAAGCAAAAGACCTATATTCTATGATATCACTTATAGGCGTTATCTAATAACTGACACAAATGAACATATTTCCACAGAGAAAGACACTCACAGACTTAGAAAACAAACTATGCTCATCTAAAAGGAACGGTGGGGGGAATGGATAAATTAAGATCAGTGTTACTATATGTATACAAACACATATTATATACATATCTCAAAAAGACTGACCATATAGCAAGGGAGGTCTGCGGAACCCTGTGTAACATTTTACATGGGAAGAGGATCTGTACTTGAATAGACATATATAATCTACAAATGAACCAGATTGTGTACACCTAGGACAAACAATATTCTAAGCTTTACTGAAATTTTAAAAAAAAAATTATACCAAGAAGAAATAATGAGACATAAACTTATGGGCTTTTCTCCATGCACATTCCAACGTAATTTACAACCTAGGAACACGACTTCCAGAAAGGCTCTGCTGCCCTAGTACCCAGATTTGGGAATGGAGAAATGCTGCCTGCTTGAGGCCACTTCCCACAAATCAGCTTTAAACCATTGCTAAAGGTCTCTAAATATTCACCAAACTTGCAGTTCGGTAAATGACACCTGCTCTCTAAAAAAATTCTGGGGTGGAAAATTGACCAAAAAATTCAAAAGAGGGCAACCTTCCAAGAAGACCATATCAAGAGTTATATTGTACTCCTAACTGTTTTCTTTTTTTAACAGAAAAGAAAACGGCGGAGAAAAATGATGAGTTTTAGGAATTTTCAGAGACATGCAAACCCAAATTACAAAAACCTATCAGCTCACAGCAGCCAGAAGGGCCATTAGCATAAATGCTGCAAACAATAAATGCTGAAACGATTGTGGAGAAATGTGTACCCTCGATTCTATAGGGGACGTGGTAAGTGCCACTAATGAAAACACAAAGAAGGTGCTTTGAAAAGGGAAACACGGTGCTACCAGTCAGTCAATCACAACCACTGCTTGGCCTATCACCTGAGAAAATGAGAATCAAAAAGTCACAGGCTGGCAATCCTGCACTCCAACAATATTTACCATAGCCAACACTTGGAAGCAATGAAAATGTCCATCAACCGAGGAATGCACAAAGTAGAAGTGGTCCACGTACACAGTGGAAAATTACTCCAATAAAAAATAAAACTTACATTTAAAAATCCAACGAAAGTAAGGAGGCATCAGCTTGTGTGGGTTTGTCCAGGCACACTCCACGCTAATATATAACCGAGAAACACCACAGGCTGCAAGGGCTTTTCCCGAGTTACAAGGGTGGGGAACATAGAAAGGCTGCTGCCCTCTGGCAGTTACCTGCAAAAACAGCTTTAAGCCTGTGCTAATGGTCATTTCATAGGAAAAAGTACTGCAGAACTGTAAATGAAACCTGCCCTCAAAATGTCTTGAGGGAGGTAATGGCCAATACATTTCAAAATGTGACACATACTTTAAGAGAACACTTTGAAGAACTAAGGGGTAATCACAGCTTGAAAAATAAAAAAGGACATGCCTTCAAGCTCATTTTCAATGGATTATGAGGCACGTACGAATTCAACCACAAAGAGGTATCAGATCACACTTGTCAGAATAACCACCAGCAAGAAAACTAGAAACAATAAATGCTGAAGGTGTTGTAGAGAAATGCATACCCTCAACTTCAAGGGGGACGTAACTTGGAAAGGGCCACGAACTAGAACAGAATGGAGGTGCCTTAAAAAGGTAAACATTGAGCTACCATATGATCCAGCAGGCCCACTCCTCGACCTATAATCTAAGAGGAGAGAATTGGAAAGACAGAGGCAGGAAATCTGCATTGCACAGTACTACAATAGCCAAGATATGGAAGTAACCAAAAAGGCCACCAACAGAAGGATGGACAAAGAAGAACTCCTCCATGTACAGATGGAATATTCGCTACTGAAAAAAATGAAACAATGCCATTTGCAGCACCATAGATGAGTCTAGACGTAATCATGCCACCTGTAGTAAGTGAGAAAGCAAAAGACACATATCCTATCATACCACTTTTAGGAGTTACTTAAAAATTGATACCAATGAAGATATTTCAACAGAGAGAGGCAATCGCAGATTCATTTGAAAACTTATGGTTCACCAAATAGAAAGGGATGAGGATTGGATACATTACCATATTGGGGTTAACAGAGATATACATACCATGTGAAATATATAATCACCAAAGGCGTACGGAAGACCAGGAGAAGAATACTCAACATTCTGTCATAACCTAAATGGGAAAAGGATGCGAGGAAGAATAGATACACATATATGTGTGAAAGAACCACATCTTGCACACCAAGGAGAAACAAACCATTGTAATCAAATTTGCTGGGATAAAAAATAAAAAGTAAATTACAAATATGAACAAGAAGTAATGAGAGATAAACTTAAAAGGCTTTTTCCTGGCACATTCCATTTTAATTTACAACCTAGAACACCACTTCCTTTAAGGCTCTGTTTCCCTAGTAACCAAATTTGGTAAAGGAGAAATGCTGCCACCTTGTGGCCGTTTCCTGCAAGAGCAGCTTTAAAGTCACAGCTAATGGTCACTTAACATTCACAAGGACTCAGGGCTGTAAGGACACCTGCCCTAAAAAATTGTGCTGAAGTAGGGAATGGACAAAAAATTTCAAAACAGGCAAATGTTTCAAGAAGAGAATATGAAGAGTTACGTTTTACTGACGCTCTTTTAAAAAAAAGGAAAATGGATAAAAGCTCAACCTCACGGAGTGTTAGACCCATGCAATCTAATCTACAAAAAGTTTTCAACTTACACCAATCGACTGACCATCAGCAAAAAGTCTACGAACAATAAATGCTGAAGGGGTTTTAGAGAACTGTGAACCCTCTACCTGCTGTTGAGACGTAAAAGGGTAACAGCCAATAATGAGAATAGAAAGGAGCTGTGTTTAAAAGTAAAAATGGAGGTACCATTCAATCCAGCAGGCACACCATTGGACCTCTCACCTGAGAAGGCAAGAATCGAGAAGACACAGGCCGCAAAAGCTGCAGTGCAGCCTTATTCGCAATAGCCAAGACCGTGAAGCAATCAAAATATCCAACAAGAGGTGAATGGATAAAGAAGAAGTGGTCCATGTACACAATGGAATATTAGCCATGGAAAACAATGAACCATTGCTCTCTGAGGCACCACAAATGAGTCTGGAGATAATCATGAAACATGAGGTAAGTCGGAAAGCAAAAGACCTATATTCTATGATATCACTTATAGGCGTTATCTAATAACTGACACAAATGAACATATTTCCACAGAGAAAGACACTCACAGACTTAGAAAACAAACTATGCTCATCTAAAAGGAAAGGTGGGGGGAATGGATAAATTAAGATTAGTGTTACTATATGTATACAAACACATATTATATACATATCTCAAAACGACCGACCATATAGCAAGGGAGGTCTGCGGAACATTCTGTAACATTTTACATGGGAAGAGGATCTGT
Organism: Eschrichtius robustus; assembly: GCF_028021215.1. Classification (NCBI taxonomy): domain Eukaryota; kingdom Metazoa; phylum Chordata; class Mammalia; order Artiodactyla; family Eschrichtiidae; genus Eschrichtius; species Eschrichtius robustus. The sequence goes on from NC_090830.1 coordinate 46,482,641, forward strand.
ACTTGAATAGACATATATAATCTACAAATGAACCAGATTGTGTACACCTAGGACAAACAATATTCTAAGCTTTACCACAATTAATAAATTTTTAAAACCAAGAAGAAATAATGAGACATAAACTTATGGGGGTTTCTCCATGCACATTCCAATGTAATTTACAACCTAGGAACACGACTTCCAGAAAGGCTCTGCTGCCCTAGAAACCAGATTTGGGAATGGAGAAATGCTGCCTGCTTGAGGCCACTTCCCACAACAGCAGCTTTAAACCCATTTCTAAAGGTCAATAAATATTCACCAAACTAGCAGTTCGGGAAATGACACCTGCTCTCTAAAAAAACTCTGGGGTGGAAAATCGACCAAAAAATTCAAAAGAGGGCAACCTTCTAAGAAGACAATTTCAAGAGTTATAATGTACTCCCATTTGTTTCCTTTTTGTAACAGAAAAGAAAACGGCGGAGAAAAATAATGAGTTTTACGAATTTTCAAATACATGCAAACCCAAATTACAAAAACCTATCAGCTCACAGCAGCCAGTAGGGCCATTAGCATAAATGCTGCAAACAATAAATGCTGAAGCGATTGTGGAGAAATGCGTACCCTCGATTCTAAGGGGGACGTGGTAAGAGCCACTAATGAAAACACAAAGGAGGTGCTTTGAAAGGGGAAACACGGTGCTACCAGTCAATGAATCACACCCACTGCTGGGCCTATCACCTGAGAAAATGAGAATCAAAAAGTCACAGGCTGGCAATCCTGCACTCCAACAATATTTACCATAGCCAACACTTGGAAGAAATGAAAATGTCCATCAACCGAGGAATGCACAAAGTAGAAGTGGTCCACGTACACAGTGGAAAATTACTCCAATAAAAAATAAAAATTACATTTAAAAATCCAACAAAAGTAAGGAGACATCAGCTTGTGTGGGTTTCTCCAGGCACACTCCACTCTAATTTTTAACCGAGAAACACCACAGGCCGCAAGGGCTTTTCCCTAGTTACCAGGGTGGGGAACATAGAAAGGCTGCTGCCCTTTGGCAGTTACCTGCAAAAGCAGCTTTAAAGCCCGTGCTAATGGTCATTTCATAGGAACAAGTACTGCAGAACTGTAAATGAAACTTGCCCTCAAAATGTCTTGAGGGAGGTAATGGCCAAAATATTTCAAATGGTGACACATACTTTAAGAAAACACTTTGAAGAAATAAGCTCTAATCATAGCTGGAAAAATAAAAAGGACATGTCTAAAAGCTCAATTTCAACGCATTATGAGACACATGCAAATTCAACCACAAAGAGGTATCAGCTCACACCACTCAGAATAACCATCAGCAAAAACTGCAAAGAATAAATGCTGAAGGTGCTGGGAAGAAATGCATACCCTCAACTTTATGTGGGACGTAACCTGGAAAGAGCCACTAAAGAGAACAGAATAGAGGTGCCTTTAAAAGGTACACATTGAGCTACCATAGGATCCAGCAGACCTATTCCTGGACCTATAAACTAAGAAGACAGAATTGGAAGGACACAGGTATGCAAATCTGCATTGCATAGTATTACAATAGCCAAGATACGGAAGTAACCAAAAAGTCCACCGACAGATGGGCGGACAAAGAAGAACTGCTACCTGTACAGATGGAATATGAGCTAGTGAAAAAATGAAACAATGTCATTTGCAGCACCATAGATGAGTCTAGACGTAATCACGCCACCTGTAGTAAGTGAGAAAGCAAAAGACACATATCCTATGATATCACTTTTAGGAGTTACTTAAAAATCGATACCAATGAAGATATTTCCACAGAGAGAGGCAATCGCAGATTCATTAAAAAACTTATGGTTCACCAAATAGAAAGGGATGAGGATTGGATACATTACCATATTGGGGTTAACAGAGATATACAAACCATGTGAAATATATAATCACCAAAGACGTACGGAAGACCAGGAGAAGACTACTCAACATTCTGTCATAACGTACATGAGAAAAGGATGTGAGGATGAATAGATACCTGTATATGTGTGAAAGAACCACATCTTGCACACCTAGAGCAAACAAACCATTGTAATCAAATTTGCTGGGATAAAAAATATAAACTAAATTACAAATATGAACAAGAAGTAATGAGACATAAACTTAAACGGCTTTTTCCTGGCATATTCCATTCTAATATACAACCTAGAACACCACTTCCATTAAGGCTCTGTTTCCCTCGTAACCAAATTTGGTAAAGGAGAAATGCTGCCACCTTGTGGCCGTTTCCTGCAAGAGCAGCTTTAAACTCACAGCTAGTGGTCACTTAACATTCACAAAGACTCAGGGTTGTAAAGGACACCTGCCCTAAAAAATTGTGCTGAAGTAGGGAATGAACAAAAAAATTCAAAACATGCAAATGTTTCAAGAAGAGATTATGAAGAGTTAAGTTTTACTCACACTCTTTTTAAAAAAAAGGTAAATGGATAAAAGCTCAACCTCAGGGAGTGTTAGACACCTGCAATCTAATCTACAAAAAGTTTCAACTTACACCAGTCGACTGACCATCAGCAAAAAGTCTACGAACAATAAAAGCTGAAGTGGTTTTACAGAACTGTGTACCCTCTACCTGCTGGTGAGACGTAAAAGGGTAACAGCCAATAATGAGAATAGAAAGGAGCTGTGTTTAAAAGTAAAAATGGAGGTACCATTCAATCCAGCAGGCACACCATTGGACCTCTCACCTGAGAAGACAAGAATCGAGAAGACACAGGCCGCAAAAGCTGCAGTGCAGCCTTATTCACAATAGCCAAGACAGTGAAGCAATCAAAATATCCAACAAGAGGTGAATGGATAAAGAAGAAGTGGTCCATGTACACAATGGAATATTAGCCATGGAAAACAATGAACCATTGCTCTCTGAGGCACCACAAATGAGTCTGGAGATAATCATGAAACATGAGGTAAGTCGGAAAGCAAAAGACCTATATTCTATGATATCACTTATAGGCGTTATCTAATAACTGACACAAATGAACATATTTCCACAGAGAAAGACACTCACAGACTTAGAAAACAAACTATGCTCATCTAAAAGGAACGGTGGGGGGAATGGATAAATTAAGATCAGTGTTACTATATGTATACAAACACATATTATATACATATCTCAAAAAGACTGACCATATAGCAAGGGAGGTCTGCGGAACCCTGTGTAACATTTTACATGGGAAGAGGATCTGTACTTGAATAGACATATATAATCTACAAATGAACCAGATTGTGTACACCTAGGACAAACAATATTCTAAGCTTTACTGAAATTTAAAAAAAAAAAATTATACCAAGAAGAAATAATGAGACATAAACTTATGGGCTTTTCTCCATGCACATTCCAACGTAATTTACAACCTAGGAACACGACTTCCAGAAAGGCTCTGCTGCCCTAGTACCCAGATTTGGGAATGGAGAAATGCTGCCTGCTTGAGGCCACTTCCCACAAATCAGCTTTAAACCATTGCTAAAGGTCTCTAAATATTCACCAAACTTGCAGTTCGGTAAATGACACCTGCTCTCTAAAAAAATTCTGGGGTGGAAAATTGACCAAAAAATTCAAAAGAGGGCAACCTTCCAAGAAGACCATATCAAGAGTTATATTGTACTCCTAACTGTTTTCTTTTTTTAACAGAAAAGAAAACGGCGGAGAAAAATGATGAGTTTTAGGAATTTTCAGAGACATGCAAACCCAAATTACAAAAACCTATCAGCTCACAGCAGCCAGAAGGGCCATTAGCATAAATGCTGCAAACAATAAATGCTGAAACGATTGTGGAGAAATGTGTACCCTCGATTCTATAGGGGACGTGATAAGTGCCACTAATGAAAACACAAAGAAGGTGATTTGAAAAGGGAAACACGGTGCTACCAGTCAGTCAATCACAACCACTGCTTGGCCTATCACCTGAGAAAATGAGAATCAAAAAGTCACAGGCTGGCAATCCTGCACTCCAACAATATTTACCATAGCCAACACTTGGAAGCAATGAAAATGTCCATCAACCGAGGAATGCACAAAGTAGAAGTGGTCCACGTACACAGTGGAAAATTACTCCAATAAAAAATAAAACTTACATTTAAAAATCCAACGAAAGTAAGGAGGCATCAGCTTGTGTGGGTTTGTCCAGGCACACTCCACGCTAATATATAACCGAGAAACACCACAGGCTGCAAGGGCTTTTCCCGAGTTACCAGGGTGGGGAACATAGAAAGGCTGCTGCCCTCTGGCAGTTACCTGCAAAAACAGCTTTAAGCCTGTGCTAATGGTCATTTCATAGGAAAAAGTAATGCAGAACTGTAAATGAAACCTGCCCTCAAAATGTCTTGAGGGAGGTAATGGCCAATACATTTCAAAATGTGACACATACTTTAAGAGAACACTTTGAAGAACTAAGGGGTAATCACAGCTTGAAAAATAAAAAAGGACATGCCTTCAAGCTCATTTTCAATGGATTATGAGGCACGTACGAATTCAACCACAAAGAGGTATCAGATCACACTTGTCAGAATAACCACCAGCAAGAAAACTAGAAACAATAAATGCTGAAGGTGTTGTAGAGAAATGCATACCCTCAACTTCAAGGGGGACGTAACTTGGAAAGGGCCACGAACTAGAACAGAATGGAGGTGCCTTAAAAAGGTAAACATTGAGCTACCATATGATCCAGCAGGCCCACTCCTCGACCTATAATCTAAGAGGAGAGAATTGGAAAGACAGAGGCAGGAAATCTGCATTGCACAGTATTACAATAGCCAAGATATGGAAGTAACCAAAAAGGCCACCAACAGAAGGATGGACAAAGAAGAACTCCTCCATGTACAGATGGAATATTCGCTACTGAAAAAAATGAAACAATGCCATTTGCAGCACCATAGATGAGTCTAGACGTAATCATGCCACCTGTAGTAAGTGAGAAAGCAAAAGACACATATCCTATCATACCACTTTTAGGAGTTACTTAAAAATTGATACCAATGAAGATATTTCAACAGAGAGAGGCAATCGCAGATTCATTTGAAAACTTATGGTTCACCAAATAGAAAGGGATGAGGATTGGATACATTACCATATTGGGGTTAACAGAGATATACATACCATGTGAAATATATAATCACCAAAGGCGTACGGAAGACCAGGAGAAGAATACTCAACATTCTGTCATAACCTAAATGGGAAAAGGATGCGAGGAAGAATAGATACACATATATGTGTGAAAGAACCACATCTTGCACACCAAGGAGAAACAAACCATTGTAATCAAATTTGCTGGGATAAAAAATAAAAAGTAAATTACAAATATGAACAAGAAGTAATGAGAGATAAACTTAAAAGGCTTTTTCCTGGCACATTCCATTTTAATTTACAACCTAGAACACCACTTCCTTTAAGGCTCTGTTTCCCTAGTAACCAAATTTGGTAAAGGAGAAATGCTGCCACCTTGTGGCCGTTTTCTGCAAGAGCAGCTTTAAAGTCACAGCTAATGGTCACTTAACATTCACAAGGACTCAGGGCTGTAAGGACACCTGCCCTAAAAAATTGTGCTGAAGTAGGGAATGGACAAAAAATTTCAAAACAGGCAAATGTTTCAAGAAGAGAATATGAAGAGTTACGTTTTACTGACGCTCTTTTAAAAAAAAGGAAAATGGATAAAACTCAACCTCACGGAGTGTTAGACCCATGCAATCTAATCTACAAATGTTTTCAACTTACACCAATCGACTGACCATCAGCAAAAAGTCTACGAACAATAAATGCTGAAGGGGTTTTAGAGAACTGTGAACCCTCTACCAGCTGTTGAGACGTAAAAGGGTAACAGCCAATAATGAGAATAGAAAGGAGCTGTGTTTAAAAGTAAAAATGGAGGTACCATTCAATCCAGCAGGCACACCATTGGACCTCTCACCTGAGAAGGCAAGAATCGAGAAGACACAGGCCGCAAAAGCTGCAGTGCAGCCTTATTCGCAATAGCCAAGACCGTGAAGCAATCAAAATATCCAACAAGAGGTGAATGGATAAAGAAGAAGTGGTCCATGTACACAATGGAATATTAGCCATGGAAAACAATGAACCATTGCTCTCTGAGGCACCACAAATGAGTCTGGAGATAATCATGAAACATGAGGTAAGTCGGAAAGCAAAAGACCTATATTCTATGATATCACTTATAGGCGTTATCTAATAACTGACACAAATGAACATATTTCCACAGAGAAAGACACTCACAGACTTAGAAAACAAACTATGCTAATCTAAAAGGAAAGGTGGGGGGAATGGATAAATTAAGATTAGTGTTACTATATGTATACAAACACATATTATATACATATCTCAAAACGACCGACCATATAGCAAGGGAGGTCTGCGGAACATTCTGTAACATTTTACATGGGAAGAGGATCTGTACTTGAATAGACATATATAATCTACAAATGAACCAGATTGTGTACACCTAGGACAAACAATATTCTAAGCTTTACCACAATTAATAAATTTTTAAAACCAAGAAGAAATAATGAGACATAAACTTATGGGGGTTTCTCCATGCACATTCCAATGTAATTTACAACCTAGGAACAAGACTTCCAGAAAGGCTCTGCTGCCCTAGAAACCAGATTTGGGAATGGAGAAATGCTGCCTGCTTGAGGCCACTTCCCACAACAGCAGCTTTAAACCCATTTCTAAAGGTCAATAAATATTCACCAAACTAGCAGTTCGGGAAATGACACCTGCTCTCTAAAAAAACTCTGGGGTGGAAAATCGACCAAAAAATTCAAAAGAGGGCAACCTTCTAAGAAGACAATTTCAAGAGTTATAATGTACTCCCATTTGTTTCCTTTTTGTAACAGAAAAGAAAACGGCGGAGAAAAATAATGAGTTTTACGAATTTTCAAATACATGCAAACCCAAATTACAAAAACCTATCAGCTCACAGCAGCCAGTAGGGCCATTAGCATAAATGCTGCAAACAATAAATGCTGAAGCGATTGTGGAGAAATGCGTACCCTCGATTCTAAGGGGGACGTGGTAAGAGCCACTAATGAAAACACAAAGGAGGTGCTTTGAAAGGGGAAACACGGTGCTACCAGTCAATGAATCACACCCACTGCTGGGCCTATCACCTGAGAAAATGAGAATCAAAAAGTCACAGGCTGGCAATCCTGCACTCCAACAATATTTACCATAGCCAACACTTGGAAGAAATGAAAATGTCCATCAACCGAGGAATGCACAAAGTAGAAGTGGTCCACGTACACAGTGGAAAATTACTCCAATAAAAAATAAAAATTACATTTAAAAATCCAACAAAAGTAAGGAGACATCAGCTTGTGTGGGTTTCTCCAGGCACACTCCACTCTAATTTTTAACCGAGAAACACCACAGGCCGCAAGGGCTTTTCCCTAGTTACCAGGGTGGGGAACATAGAAAGGCTGCTGCCCTCTGGCAGTTACCTGCAAAAGCAGCTTTAAAGCCCGTGCTAATGGTCATTTCATAGGAACAAGTACTGCAGAACTGCAAATGAAACTTGCCCTCAAAATGTCTTGAGGGAGGTAATGGCCAAAATATTTCAAATGGTGACACATACTTTAAGAAAACACTTTGAAGAAATAAGCTCTAATCATAGCTGGAAAAATAAAAAGGACATGTCTAAAAGCTCAATTTCAACGCATTATGAGACACATGCAAATTCAACCACAAAGAGGTATCAGCTCACACCACTCAGAATAACCATCAGCAAAAACTGCAAAGAATAAATGCTGAAGGTGCTGGGAAGAAATGCATACCCTCAACTTTATGTGGGACGTAACCTGGAAAGAGCCACTAAAGAGAACAGAATAGAGGTGCCTTTAAAAGGTAAACATTGAGCTACCATAGGATCCAGCAGACCTATTCCTGGACCTATAAACTAAGAAGACAGAATTGGAAGGACACAGGTATGCAAATCTGCATTGCATAGTATTACAATAGCCAAGATACGGAAGTAACCAAAAAGTCCACCGACAGATGGGCGGACAAAGAAGAACTGCTACCTGTACAGATGGAATATGAGCTAGTGAAAAAATGAAACAATGTCATTTGCAGCACCATAGATGAGTCTAGACGTAATCACGCCACCTGTAGTAAGTGAGAAAGCAAAAGACACATATCCTATGATATCACTTTTAGGAGTTACTTAAAAATCGATACCAATGAAGATATTTCCACAGAGAGAGGCAATCGCAGATTCATTAAAAAACTTATGGTTCACCAAATAGAAAGGGATGAGGATTGGATACATTACCATATTGGGGTTAACAGAGATATACAAACCATGTGAAATATATAATCACCAAAGACGTACGGAAGACCAGGAGAAGACTACTCAACATTCTGTCATAACGTACATGAGAAAAGGATGTGAGGATGAATAGATACCTGTATATGTGTGAAAGAACCACATCTTGCACACCTAGAGCAAACAAACCATTGTAATCAAATTTGCTGGGATAAAAAATATAAACTAAATTACAAATATGAACAAGAAGTAATGAGACATAAACTTAAACGGCTTTTTCCTGGCATATTCCATTCTAATATACAACCTAGAACACCACTTCCATTAAGGCTCTGTTTCCCTCGTAACCAAATTTGGTAAAGGAGAAATGCTGCCACCTTGTGGCCGTTTCCTGCAAGAGCAGCTTTAAACTCACAGCTAGTGGTCACTTAACATTCACAAAGACTCAGGGTTGTAAAGGACACCTGCCCTAAAAAATTGTGCTGAAGTAGGGAATGAACAAAAAAATTCAAAACATGCAAATGTTTCAAGAAGAGATTATGAAGAGTTAAGTTTTACTCACACTCTTTTTAAAAAAAAGGTAAATTGATAAAAGCTCAACCTCAGGGAGTGTTAGACACCTGCAATCTAATCTACAAAAAGTTTCAACTTACACCAGTCGACTGACCATCAGCAAAAAGTCTACGAACAATAAAAGCTGAAGGGGTTTTACAGAACTGTGTACCCTCTACCTGCTGGTGAGACGTAAAAGGGTAACAGCCAATAATGAGAATAGAAAGGAGCTGTGTTTAAAAGTAAAAATGGAGGTACCATTCAATCCAGCAGGCACACCATTGGACCTCTCACCTGAGAAGACAAGAATCGAGAAGACACAGGCTGCAAAAGCTGCAGTGCAGCCTTATTCACAATAGCCAAGACAGTGAAGCAATCAAAATATCCAACAAGAGGTGAATGGATAAAGCAGAAGTGGTCCATGTACACAATGGAATATTAGCCATGGAAAACAATGAACCATTGCTCTCTGAGGCACCACAAATGAGTCTGGAGATAATCATGAAACATGAGGTAAGTCGGAAAGCAAAAGACCTATATTCTATGATATCACTTATAGGCGTTATCTAATAACTGACACAAATGAACATATTTCCACAGAGAAAGACACTCACAGACTTAGAAAACAAACTATGCTCATCTAAAAGGAACGGTGGGGGGAATGGATAAATTAAGATCAGTGTTACTATATGTATACAAACACATATTATATACATATCTCAAAAAGACTGACCATATAGCAAGGGAGGTCTGCGGAACCCTGTGTAACATTTTACATGGGAAGAGGATCAGTACTTGAATAGACATATATAATCTACAAATGAACCAGATTGTGTACACCTAGGACAAACAATATTCTAAGCTTTACTCCAATTTAAAAAAATTTTTATACCAAGAAGAAATAATGAGACATAAACTTAGGGGCGTTTCTCCATGCACATTCCAACGTAATTTACAACCTAGGAACACGACTTCCAGAAAGGCTCTGCTGCCCTAGTACCCAGATTTGGGAATGGAGAAATGCTGCCTTCTTGAGGCCACTTCCCACAAATCAGCTTTAAACCCATTGCTAAAGGTCACTAAATATTCACCAAACTTGCAGTTCGGTAAATGACACCTGCTCTCTAAAAAAATTCTGGGGTGGAAAATTGACCAAAAAATTCAAAAGAGGGCACCCTTCCAAGAAGACCATATCAAGAGTTATATTGTACTCCTAACTGTTTTCTTTTTTTAACAGAAAAGAAAACGGCGGAGAAAAATGATGAGTTTTAGGAATTTTCAGAGACATGCAAACCCAAATTACAAAAACCTATCAGCTCACAGCAGCCAGAAGGGCCATTAGCATAAATGCTGCAAACAATAAATGCTGAAACGATTGTGGAGAAATGTGTACCCTCGATTCTATAGGGGACGTGATAAGTGCCACTAATGAAAACACAAAGAAGGTGCTTTGAAAAGGGAAACACGGTGCTACCAGTCAGTCAATCACAACCACTGCTTGGCCTATCACCTGAGAAAATGAGAATCAAAAAGTCACAGGCTGGCAATCCTGCACTCCAACAATATTTACCATAGCCAACACTTGGAAGCAATGAAAATGTCCATCAACCGAGGAATGCACAAAGTAGAAGTGGTCCACGTACACAGTGGAAAATTACTCCAATAAAAAATAAAACTTACATTTAAAAATCCAACGAAAGTAAGGAGGCATCAGCTTGTGTGGGTTTGTCCAGGCACACTCCACGCTAATATATAACCGAGAAACACCACAGGCTGCAAGGGCTTTTCCCGAGTTACCAGGGTGGGGAACATAGAAAGGCTGCTGCCCTCTGGCAGTTACCTGCAAAAACAGCTTTAAGCCTGTGCTAATGGTCATTTCATAGGAAAAAGTAATGCAGAACTGTAAATGAAACCTGCCCTCAAAATGTCTTGAGGGAGGTAATGGCCAATACATTTCAAAATGTGACACATACTTTAAGAGAACACTTTGAAGAACTAAGGGGTAATCACAGCTTGAAAAATAAAAAAGGACATGCCTTCAAGCTCATTTTCAATGGATTATGAGGCACGTACGAATTCAACCACAAAGAGGTATCAGATCACACTTGTCAGAATAACCACCAGCAAGAAAACTAGAAACAATAAATGCTGAAGGTGTTGTAGAGAAATGCATACCCTCAACTTCAAGGGGGACGTAACTTGGAAAGGGCCACGAACTAGAACAGAATGGAGGTGCCTTAAAAAGGTAAACATTGAGCTACCATATGATCCAGCAGGCCCACTCCTCGACCTATAATCTAAGAGGAGAGAATTGGAAAGACAGAGGCAGGAAATCTGCATTGCACAGTATTACAATAGCCAAGATATGGAAGTAACCAAAAAGGCCACCAACAGAAGGATGGACAAAGAAGAACTACTCCATGTACAGATGGAATATTCGCTACTGAAAAAAATGAAACAATGCCATTTGCAGCACCATAGATGAGTCTAGACGTAATCATGCCACCTGTAGTAAGTGAGAAAGCAAAAGACACATATCCTATCATACCACTTTTAGGAGTTACTTAAAAATTGATACCAATGAAGATATTTCAACAGAGAGAGGCAATCGCAGATTCATTTGAAAACTTATGGTTCACCAAATAGAAAGGGATGAGGATTGGATACATTACCATATTGGGGTTAACAGAGATATACATACCATGTGAAATATATAATCACCAAAGGCGTACGGAAGACCAGGAGAAGAATACTCAACATTCTGTCATAACCTAAATGGGAAAAGGATGCGAGGAAGAATAGATACACATATATGTGTGAAAGAACCACATCTTGCACACCAAGGAGAAACAAACCATTGTAATCAAATTTGCTGGGATAAAAAATAAAAAGTAAATTACAAATATGAACAAGAAGTAATGAGAGATAAACTTAAAAGGCTTTTTCCTGGCACATTCCATTTTAATTTACAACCTAGAACACCACTTCCTTTAAGGCTCTGTTTCCCTAGTAACCAAATTTGGTAAAGGAGAAATGCTGCCACCTTGTGGCCGTTTTCTGCAAGAGCAGCTTTAAAGTCACAGCTAATGGTCACTTAACATTCACAAGGACTCAGGGCTGTAAGGACACCTGCCCTAAAAAATTGTGCTGAAGTAGGGAATGGACAAAAAATTTCAAAACAGGCAAATGTTTCAAGAAGAGAATATGAAGAGTTACGTTTTACTGACGCTCTTTTAAAAAAAAGGAAAATGGATAAAACTCAACCTCACGGAGTGTTAGACCCATGCAATCTAATCTACAAATGTTTTCAACTTACACCAATCGACTGACCATCAGCAAAAAGTCTACGAACAATAAATGCTGAAGGGGTTTTAGAGAACTGTGAACCCTCTACCAGCTGTTGAGACGTAAAAGGGTAACAGCCAATAATGAGAATAGAAAGGAGCTGTGTTTAAAAGTAAAAATGGAGGTACCATTCAATCCAGCAGGCACACCATTGGACCTCTCACCTGAGAAGGCAAGAATCGAGAAGACACAGGCCGCAAAAGCTGCAGTGCAGCCTTATTCGCAATAGCCAAGACCGTGAAGCAATCAAAATATCCAACAAGAGGTGAATGGATAAAGAAGAAGTGGTCCATGTACACAATGGAATATTAGCCATGGAAAACAATGAACCATTGCTCTCTGAGGCACCACAAATGAGTCTGGAGATAATCATGAAACATGAGGTAAGTCGGAAAGCAAAAGACCTATATTCTATGATATCACTTATAGGCGTTATCTAATAACTGACACAAATGAACATATTTCCACAGAGAAAGACACTCACAGACTTAGAAAACAAACTATGCTAATCTAAAAGGAAAGGTGGGGGGAATGGATAAATTAAGATTAGTGTTACTATATGTATACAAACACATATTATATACATATCTCAAAACGACCGACCATATAGCAAGGGAGGTCTGCGGAACATTCTGTAACATTTTACATGGGAAGAGGATCTGTACTTGAATAGACATATATAATCTACAAATGAACCAGATTGTGTACACCTAGGACAAACAATATTCTAAGCTTTACCACAATTAATAAATTTTTAAAACCAAGAAGAAATAATGAGACATAAACTTATGGGGGTTTCTCCATGCACATTCCAATGTAATTTACAACCTAGGAACAAGACTTCCAGAAAGGCTCTGCTGCCCTAGAAACCAGATTTGGGAATGGAGAAATGCTGCCTGCTTGAGGCCACTTCCCACAACAGCAGCTTTAAACCCATTTCTAAAGGTCAATAAATATTCACCAAACTAGCAGTTCGGGAAATGACACCTGCTCTCTAAAAAAACTCTGGGGTGGAAAATCGACCAAAAAATTCAAAAGAGGGCAACCTTCTAAGAAGACAATTTCAAGAGTTATAATGTACTCCCATTTGTTTCCTTTTTGTAACAGAAAAGAAAACGGCGGAGAAAAATAATGAGTTTTACGAATTTTCAAATACATGCAAACCCAAATTACAAAAACCTATCAGCTCACAGCAGCCAGTAGGGCCATTAGCATAAATGCTGCAAACAATAAATGCTGAAGCGATTGTGGAGAAATGCGTACCCTCGATTCTAAGGGGGACGTGGTAAGAGCCACTAATGAAAACACAAAGGAGGTGCTTTGAAAGGGGAAACACGGTGCTACCAGTCAATGAATCACACCCACTGCTGGGCCTATCACCTGAGAAAATGAGAATCAAAAAGTCACAGGCTGGCAATCCTGCACTCCAACAATATTTACCATAGCCAACACTTGGAAGAAATGAAAATGTCCATCAACCGAGGAATGCACAAAGTAGAAGTGGTCCACGTACACAGTGGAAAATTACTCCAATAAAAAATAAAAATTACATTTAAAAATCCAACAAAAGTAAGGAGACATCAGCTTGTGTGGGTTTCTCCAGGCACACTCCACTCTAATTTTTAACCGAGAAACACCACAGGCCGCAAGGGCTTTTCCCTAGTTACCAGGGTGGGGAACATAGAAAGGCTGCTGCCCTCTGGCAGTTACCTGCAAAAGCAGCTTTAAAGCCCGTGCTAATGGTCATTTCATAGGAACAAGTACTGCAGAACTGCAAATGAAACTTGCCCTCAAAATGTCTTGAGGGAGGTAATGGCCAAAATATTTCAAATGGTGACACATACTTTAAGAAAACACTTTGAAGAAATAAGCTCTAATCATAGCTGGAAAAATAAAAAGGACATGTCTAAAAGCTCAATTTCAACGCATTATGAGACACATGCAAATTCAACCACAAAGAGGTATCAGCTCACACCACTCAGAATAACCATCAGCAAAAACTGCAAAGAATAAATGCTGAAGGTGCTGGGAAGAAATGCATACCCTCAACTTTATGTGGGACGTAACCTGGAAAGAGCCACTAAAGAGAACAGAATAGAGGTGCCTTTAAAAGGTAAACATTGAGCTACCATAGGATCCAGCAGACCTATTCCTGGACCTATAAACTAAGAAGACAGAATTGGAAGGACACAGGTATGCAAATCTGCATTGCATAGTATTACAATAGCCAAGATACGGAAGTAACCAAAAAGTCCACCGACAGATGGGCGGACAAAGAAGAACTGCTACCTGTACAGATGGAATATGAGCTAGTGAAAAAATGAAACAATGTCATTTGCAGCACCATAGATGAGTCTAGACGTAATCACGCCACCTGTAGTAAGTGAGAAAGCAAAAGACACATATCCTATGATATCACTTTTAGGAGTTACTTAAAAATCGATACCAATGAAGATATTTCCACAGAGAGAGGCAATCGCAGATTCATTAAAAAACTTATGGTTCACCAAATAGAAAGGGATGAGGATTGGATACATTACCATATTGGGGTTAACAGAGATATACAAACCATGTGAAATATATAATCACCAAAGACGTACGGAAGACCAGGAGAAGACTACTCAACATTCTGTCATAACGTACATGAGAAAAGGATGTGAGGATGAATAGATACCTGTATATGTGTGAAAGAACCACATCTTGCACACCTAGAGCAAACAAACCATTGTAATCAAATTTGCTGGGATAAAAAATATAAACTAAATTACAAATATGAACAAGAAGTAATGAGACATAAACTTAAACGGCTTTTTCCTGGCATATTCCATTCTAATATACAACCTAGAACACCACTTCCATTAAGGCTCTGTTTCCCTCGTAACCAAATTTGGTAAAGGAGAAATGCTGCCACCTTGTGGCCGTTTCCTGCAAGAGCAGCTTTAAACTCACAGCTAGTGGTCACTTAACATTCACAAAGACTCAGGGTTGTAAAGGACACCTGCCCTAAAAAATTGTGCTGAAGTAGGGAATGAACAAAAAAATTCAAAACATGCAAATGTTTCAAGAAGAGATTATGAAGAGTTAAGTTTTACTCACACTCTTTTTAAAAAAAAGGTAAATTGATAAAAGCTCAACCTCAGGGAGTGTTAGACACCTGCAATCTAATCTACAAAAAGTTTCAACTTACACCAGTCGACTGACCATCAGCAAAAAGTCTACGAACAATAAAAGCTGAAGGGGTTTTACAGAACTGTGTACCCTCTACCTGCTGGTGAGACGTAAAAGGGTAACAGCCAATAATGAGAATAGAAAGGAGCTGTGTTTAAAAGTAAAAATGGAGGTACCATTCAATCCAGCAGGCACACCATTGGACCTCTCACCTGAGAAGACAAGAATCGAGAAGACACAGGCTGCAAAAGCTGCAGTGCAGCCTTATTCACAATAGCCAAGACAGTGAAGCAATCAAAATATCCAACAAGAGGTGAATGGATAAAGCAGAAGTGGTCCATGTACACAATGGAATATTAGCCATGGAAAACAATGAACCATTGCTCTCTGAGGCACCACAAATGAGTCTGGAGATAATCATGAAACATGAGGTAAGTCGGAAAGCAAAAGACCTATATTCTATGATATCACTTATAGGCGTTATCTAATAACTGACACAAATGAACATATTTCCACAGAGAAAGACACTCACAGACTTAGAAAACAAACTATGCTCATCTAAAAGGAACGGTGGGGGGAATGGATAAATTAAGATCAGTGTTACTATATGTATACAAACACATATTATATACATATCTCAAAAAGACTGACCATATAGCAAGGGAGGTCTGCGGAACCCTGTGTAACATTTTACATGGGAAGAGGATCAGTACTTGAATAGACATATATAATCTACAAATGCACCAGATTGTGTACACCTAGGACAAACAATATTCTAAGCTTTACTCCAATTTAAAAAAATTTTTATACCAAGAAGAAATAATGAGACATAAACTTAGGGGCGTTTCTCCATGCACATTCCAACGTAATTTACAACCTAGGAACACGACTTCCAGAAAGGCTCTGCTGCCCTAGTACCCAGATTTGGGAATGGAGAAATGCTGCCTTCTTGAGGCCACTTCCCACAAATCAGCTTTAAACCCATTGCTAAAGGTCACTAAATATTCACCAAACTTGCAGTTCGGTAAATGACACCTGCTCTCTAAAAAAATTCTGGGGTGGAAAATTGACCAAAAAATTCAAAAGAGGGCACCCTTCCAAGAAGACCATATCAAGAGTTATATTGTACTCCCAATTGTTTCCTTTTTTTAACAGAAAAGAAAACGGCGGAGAAAAATGATGAGTTTTACGAATTTTCAGAGACATGCAAACCCAAATTACAAAAACCTATCAGCTCACAGCAGACAGAAGGGCCTTTAGCATAAATGCTGCAAACAATAAATGCTGAAACGATTGTGGAGAAATGTGTACCCTCGATTCTAAAGGGGACGTGGTAAGTGCCACTAATGAAAACACAAAGAAGGTGCCTTGAAAAGGGAAATACGGTGCTACCAGTAAGTCAATCACACCCACTGCTGGGCCTATCACCAGAGAAAATGAGAATCAAAAAGTCACAGGCTGGCAATCCTGCACTAAAACAATATTTACCATAGCCAACACTTGGAAGCAATGAAAATGTCCATCAACCGAGGAATGCACAAAGTAGAAGTGGTCCACGCACACAGTCGAAAATTACTCCAATAAAAAAATAAAAAATACATTTAAAAATCCAACAAAAATAAGGAGACATCAGCTTGTGTGGGTTTGTCCAGGCACACTCCACTCTAATTTATAACCGAGAAACCCCACCGGCCGTAAGGGCTTTTCCCTAGTTACCAGGGTGGGGAAAATAGAAAGGCTGCTGCCCTCTGGCAGTTACCTGCAAAAGCAGCTTTAAAGCCTGTGCTAATGGTCATTTCATAGGAACAAATACTGCAGAACTGTAAATGAAAACTGCCCTCAAAATGTCTTGAGGGAGGTAATGGCCAAAACATTTCAAAATGTGACACATACTTTAAGAGAACACTTTGAAGAACTAAGGGGTAATCACAGCTTGAAAAATAAAAAGGACATGCCTTAAAGCTCAGTTTCAATGGATTTTGAGGCACATGCGAATTCAACCACAAAGAGGTATCAGCTCACAATTGCAAGAGTAACCATCAGCAAGAAAACTACAAACAATAAGTGCTGAAGGTGTTGTGGAGAAGTGTATACCCTCAACTTCAAGTGGGACGTAAGTTGGAAAGGGCCACAGATGAGAACAGAAAGGAGGTGCCTTAAAAAGGTAAACATTGAGCTACCATATGACCTAACAGGCCCACTCCTCGACCTATAATCTAAGAAGACAGAATTGGAAAGACACAGGCAGGCAAATCTGCATTGCACAGTATCACAATAGCCAAGATATGGAAGTAACCAAAAAGTCCACCAACAGATGGGTGGACACAGAAGAACTCCTCCATGTACAGATGGAATATTCGCTACTGAAAAAAATGAAACAATGCCATTTGCAGCACCATAGATGAGTCTAGACGTAATCACGCCACCTGTAGTAAGTAAGAAAGCAAAAGACACATATCCTATCATATCACTTTTAGGAGTTACTTAAAAATTGATACCAATGAAGATATTTCCACAGAGAAAGGCAATCACAGATTCATTAAAAAAACTTAGGTTCACCAAATAGAAAGGGATGAGGATTGGATACATTACCATATTGGGGTTAACAGAGATATACAAACCATGTGAAATGTATAATCACCAAAGGCGTACGGAAGACCAGGAGAAGACTACTCAACATTCTGTCATAACCTAAATGGGAAAAGGATGCGAGGAAGAATAGATACACATATATGTGTGAAAGAACCACATCTTGCACACCAAGAAGAAACAAACCATTGTAATCAAATTTGCTGGGATAAAAAATAAAAAGTAAATTACAAATATGAACAAGAAGTAATGAGACATAAACTTAAAGGGCTTTTTCCTGGCACATTCCATTTTAATTTACAACCTAGAACACCACTTCCATTAAGGCTCTGTTTCCCTAGTAACCAAATTTGGTAAAGGAGAAATGCTGCCACCTTGTGGCCGTTTCCTGCAAGAGCAGCTTTAAAGTCACAGCTAATGGTCACTTAACATTCACAAGGACTCAGGGCTGTAAGAACACCTGCCCTAAAAAATTGTGCTGAAGTAGGGAATGGACAAAAAATTTCAAACCAGGCAAATGTTTCAAGAAGAGAATATGAAGAGTTACGTTTTACTGACGCTCTTTTAAAAAAAAAAGGAAAATGGATAAAAGCTCAACCTCAGGGAGTGTTAGACCCATGCAATCTAATCTACAAAAAGTTTTCAACTTACACCAATCGACTGACCATCAGCAAAAAGTCTACGAACAATAAATGCTGAAGGGGTTTTAGAGAACTGTGAACCCTCTACCTGCTGTTGAGACGTAAAAGGGTAACAGCCAATAATGAGAATAGAAAGGAGCTGTGTTTAAAAGTAAAAATGGAGGTACCATTCAATACAGCAGGCACACCATTGGACCTCTCACCTGAGAAGACAAGAATCGAGAAGACACAGGCCGCAAAAGCTGCAGTGCAGCCTTATTCACAATAGCCAAGACCGTGAAGCAATCAAAATATCCAACAAGAGGTGAATGGATAAAGAAGAAGTGGTCCATGTACACAATGGAATATTAGCCATGGAAAACAATGAACCATTGCTCCCTGAGGCACCACAAATGAGTCTGGAGATAATCACGAAACATGAGGTAAGTCCAAAAGCAAAAGACCTATATTCTATGATATCACTTATAGGCGTTATCTAATAACTGACACAAATGAACATATTTCCACAGAGAAAGACACTCACAGACTTAGAAAACAAACTATGCTCATCTAAAAGGAAAGGTGGGGGAAATGGATAAATTAAGATTAGTGTTACTATATGTATACAAACACATATTATATACATATCTCAAAAAGACCGACCATATAGCAAGGGAGGTCTGCGGAACATTCTGTAACATTTTACATGGGAAGAGGATCTGTACTTGAATAGACATATATAATCTACAAATGAACCAGATTGTGTACACCTAGGACAAACAATATTCTAAGCTTTACCACAATTAAAAAATTTTTAAAACCAAGAAGAAATAATGAGACATAAACTTATGGGGGTTTCTCCATGCACATTCCAATGTAATTTACAACCTAGGAACACGACTTCCAGAAAGGCTCTGCTGCCCTAGAAACCAGATTTGGGAATGGAGAAATGCTGCCTGCTTGAGGCCACTTCCCACAACAGCAGCTTTAAACCCATTTCTAAAGGTCAATAAATATTCACCAAACTTGCAGTTCGGGAAATGACACCTGCTCTCTAAAAAAACTCTGGGGTGGAAAATCGACCAAAAAATTCAAAAGAGGGCAACCTTCTAAGAAGACACTTTCAAGAGTTATAATGTACTCCCATTTGTTTCCTTTTTGTAACAGAAAAGAAAACGGCGGAGAAAAATGATGAGTTTTACGAATTTTCAAAGACATGCAAACCCAAATTACAAAAACCTATCAGCTCACAGCAGCCAGTAGGGCCATTAGCATAAATGCTGCAAACAATAAATGCTGAAGCGATTGTGGAGAAATGCGTACCCTCGATTCTAAGGGGGACGTGGTAAGAGCCACTAATGAAAACACAAAGGAGGTGCTTTGAAAAGGGAAACACGGTGCTACCAGTCAATGAATCACACCCACTGCTGGGCCTATCACCTGAGAAAATGAGAATCAAAAAGTCACAAGCTGGCAATCCTGCACTCCAACAATATTTACCATAGCCAAGACTTGGAAGAAATGAAAATGTCCATCAACCGAGGAATGCACAAAGTAGAAGTGGTCCACGTACACAGTGGAAAATTACTCCAATAAAAAATAAAAATTACATTTAAAAATCCAACAAAAGTAAGGAGACATCAGCTTGTGTGGGTTTCTCCAGGCACACTCCACTCTAATTTTTAACCGAGAAACACCACAGGCCGCAAGGGCTTTTCCCTAGTTACCAGGGTGGGGAACATAGAAAGGCTGCTGCCCTCTGGCAGTTACCTGCAAAAGCAGCTTTAAAGCCCGTGCTAATGGTCATTTCATAGGAACAAGTACTGCAGAACTGTAAATGAAACTTGCCCTCAAAATGTCTTGAGGGAGTTAATGGCCAAAATATTTCAAATGGTGACACATACTTTAAGAAAACACTATGAAGAAATAAGCTCTAATCATAGCTGGAAAAATAAAAAGGACATGTCTAAAAGCTCAATTTCAACGCATTATGAGACACATGCAAATTCAACCACAAAGAGGTATCAGCTCACACCACTCAGAATAACCATCAGCAAAAACTGCAAAGAATAAATGCTGAAGGTGATGGGAAGAAATGCATACCCTCAACTTTATGTGGGACGTAACCTGGAAAGAGCCACTAAAGAGAGCAGAATAGAGGTGCCTTTAAAAGGTAAACATTGAGCTACCATAGGATCCAGCAGACCTATTCCTGGACCTATAAACTAAGAAGACAGAATTGGAAGGACACAGGTATGCAAATCTGCATTGCATAGTATTACAATAGCCAAGATACGGAAGTAACCAAAAAGTCCACCGACAGATGGGCGGACAAAGAAGAACTGCTACCTGTACAGATGGAATATGAGCTAGTGAAAAAATGAAACAATGCCATTTGCAGCACCATAGATGAGTCTAGACGTAATCACGCCACCTGTAGTAAGTGAGAAAGCAAAAGACACATATCCTATCATATCACTTTTAGGAGTTACTTAAAAATCGATACCAATGAAGATATTTCCACAGAGAGAGGCAATCGCAGATTCATTAAAAAACTTATGGTTCACCAAATAGAAAGGGATGAGGATTGGATACATTACCATATTGGGGTTAACAGAGATATACAAACCATGTGAAATATATAATCACCAAAGGCGTACGGAAGACCAGGAGAAGACTACTCAACATTCTGTCATAACGTACATGAGAAAAGGATGTGAGGAAGAATAGATACCTGTACATGTGTGAAAGAACCACATCTTGCACACCTAGAGCAAACAAACCATTGTAATCAAATTTGCTGGGATAAAAAATAAAACGTAAATTACAAATATGAACAAGAAGTAATGAGACATAAACTTAAAGGGCTTTTTCCTGGCATATTCCATTCTAATATACAACCTAGAACACCACTTCCATTAAGGCTCTGTTTCCCTCGTAACCAAATTTGGTAAAGGAGAAATGCTGCCACCTTGTGGCCGTTTCCTGCAAGAGCAGCTTTAAACTCACAGCTAATGGTCACTTAACATTCACAAAGACTCAGGGTTGTAAAGGACACCTGCCCTAAAAAATTGTGCTGAAGTAGGGAATGAACAAAAAAATTCAAAACAGGCAAATGTTTCAAGAAGAGATTATGAAGAGTTAAGTTTTACTCACACTCTTTTTAAAAAAAGGTAAATGGATAAAAGCTCAACCTCAGGGAGTGTTAGACACCTGCAATCTAATCTACAAAAAGTTTCAACTTACACCAGTCGACTGACCATCAGCAAAAAGTCTACGAACAATAAAATGTGAAGGGGTTTTACAGAACTGTGTACCCTCTACCTGCTGGTGAGACGTAAAAGGGTAACAGCCAATAATGAGAACAGAAAGGAGCTGTGTTTAAAAGTAAAAATGGAGGTACCATTCAATCCAGCAGGAGCACCATTGGACCTCTCACCTGAGAAGACAAGAATCGAGAAGACACAGGCCGCAAAAGCTGCAGTGCAGCCTTATTCACAATAGCCAAGACAGTGAAGCAATCAAAATATCCAACAAGAGGTGAATGGATAAAGAAGAAGTGGTCCATGTACACAATGGAATATTAGCCATGGAAAACAATGAACCATTGCTCTCTGAGGCACCACAAATGAGTCTGGAGATAATCATGAAACATGAGGTAAGTCGGAAAGCAAAAGACCTATATTCTATGATATCACTTATAGGCGTTATCTAATAACTGACACAAATGAACATATTTCCACAGAGAAAGACACTCACAGACTTAGAAAACAAACTATGCTCATCTAAAAGGAACGGTGGGGGGAATGGATAAATTAAGATTAGTGTTACTATATGTATACAAACACATATTATATACATATCTCAAAAAGACTGACCATATAGCAAGGGAGGTCTGCGGAACCCTGTGTAACATTTTACATGGGAAGAGGATCTGTACTTGAATAGACATATATAATGTACAAATGAACCAGATTGTGTACACCTAGGACAAACAATATTCTAAGCTTTACTCCAATTTAAAAAATTTTTTATACCAAGAAGAAATAATGAGACATAAACTTAGGGGCGTTTCTCCATGCACATTCCAACGTAATTTACAACCTAGGAACACGACTTCCAGAAAGGCTCTGCTGCCCTAGTACCCAGATTTGGGAATGGAGAAATGCTGCCTGCTTGAGGCCACTTCCTACAAATCAGCTTTAAACCCATTGCTAAAGGTCACTAAATATTCACCAAACTTGCAGTTCGGTAAATGACACCTGCTCTCTAAAAAAATTCTGGGGTGGAAAATTGACCAAAAAATTCAAAAGAGGGCAACCTTCCAAGAAGACCATATCAAGAGTTATATTGTACTCCCAATTGTTTCCTTTTTTTAACAGAAAAGAAAACGGCGGAGAAAAATGATGAGTTTTACGAATTTTCAGAGACATGCAAACCCAAATTACAAAAACCTATCAGCTCACAGCAGCCAGAAGGGCCATTAGCATAAATGCTGCAAACAATAAATGCTGAAACGATTGTGGAGAAATGTGTACCCTCGATTCTAAAGGGGACGTGGTAAGTGCCACTAATGAAAACACAAAGAAGGTGCATTGAAAAGGGAAATACTGTGCTACCAGTCAGTCAATCACACCCACTGCTGGGCCTATCACCTGAGAAAATGAGAATCAAAAAGTCACAGGCTGGCAATCCTGCACTAAAACAATATTTACCATAGCCAACACTTGGAAGCAATGAAAATGTCCATCAACCGAGGAATGCACAAAGTAGAAGTGGTCCACGCACACAGTCGAAAATTACTCCAATAAAAAATAAAAATTACATTTAAAAATCCAACAAAAATAAGGAGACATCAGCTTGTGTGGGTTTGTCCAGGCACACTCCACTCTAATTTATAACCGAGAAACCCCACCGGCCGTAAGGGCTTTTCCCTAGTTACCAGGGTGGGGAAAATAGAAAGGCTGCTGCCCTCTGGCAGTTACCTGCAAAAGCAGCTTTAAAGCCTGAGCTAATGGTCATTTCATAGGAACAAATACTGCAGAACTGTAAATGAAAACTGCCCTCAAAATGTCTTGAGGGAGGTAATGGCCAAAACATTTCAAAATGTGACACATACTTTAAGAGAACACTTTGAAGTACTAAGGGGTAATCACAGCTTGAAAAATAAAAAGGACATGCCTTAAAGCTCAGTTTCAATGGATTTTGAGGCACATGCGAATTCAACCACAAAGAGGTATCAGCTCACAATTGCAAGAGTAACCATCAGCAAGAAAACTACAAACAATAAGTGCTGAAGGTGTTGTGGAGAAGTGTATACCCTCAACTTCAACGGGGACGTAACTTGGAAAGGGCCACGAACTAGAACAGAATGGAGGTGCCTTAAAAAGGTAAACATTGAGCTACCATATGATCCAGCAGGCCCACTCCTCGACCTATAATCTAAGAGGAGAGAATTGGAAAGACAGAGGCAGGAAATCTGCATTGCACAGTATTACAATAGCCAAGATATGGAAGTAACCAAAAAGGCCACCAACAGAAGGATGGACAAAGAAGAACTCCTCCATGTACAGATGGAATATTCGCTACTGAAAAAAATGAAACAATGCCATTTGCAGCACCATAGATGAGTCTAGACGTAATCATGCCACCTGTAGTAAGTGAGAAAGCAAAAGACACATATCCTATCATACCACTTTTAGGAGTTACTTAAAAATTGATACCAATGAAGATATTTCAACAGAGAGAGGCAATCGCAGATTCATTTGAAAACTTATGGTTCACCAAATAGAAAGGGATGAGGATTGGATACATTACCATATTGGGGTTAACAGAGATATACATACCATGTGAAATATATAATCACCAAAGGTGTACGGAACACCAGGAGAAGAATACTCAACATTCTGTCATAACCTAAATGGGAAAAGGATGCGAGGAAGAATAGATACACATATATGTGTGAAAGAACCACATCTTGCACACCAAGAAGAAACAAACCATTGTAATCAAATTTGCTGGGATAAAAAATAAAAAGTAAATTACAAATATGAACAAGAAGTAATGAGAGATAAACTTAAAAGGCTTTTTCCTGGCACATTCCATTTTAATTTACAACCTAGAACACCACTTCCTTTAAGGCTCTGTTTCCCTAGTAACCAAATTTGGTAAAGGAGAAATGCTGCCACCTTGTGGACGTTTCCTGCAAGAGCAGCTTTAAAGTCACAGCTAATGGTCACTTAACATTCACAAGGACTCAGGGCTGTAAGGACACCTGCCCTAAAAAATTGTGCTGAAGTAGGGAATGGACAAAAAATTTCAAAACAGGCAAATGTTTCAAGAAGAGAATATGAAGAGTTACGTTTTACTGACGCTCTTTTAAAAAAAAGGAAAATGGATAAAAGCTCAACCTCACGGAGTGTTAGACCCATGCAATCTAATCTACAAAAAGTTTTCAACTTACACCAATCGACTGACCATCAGCAAAAAGTCTACGAACAATAAATGCTGAAGGGGTTTTAGAGAACTGTGAACCCTCTACCTGCTGTTGAGACGTAAAAGGGTAACAGCCAATAATGAGAATAGAAAGGAGCTGTGTTTAAAAGTAAAAATGGAGGTACCATTCAATCCAGCAGGCACACCATTGGACCTCTCACCTGAGAAGGCAAGAATCGAGAAGAGACAGGCCGCAAAAGCTGCAGTGCAGCCTTATTCGCAATAGCCAAGACCGTGAAGCAATCAAAATATCCAACAAGAGGTGAATGGATAAAGAAGAAGTGGTCCATGTACACAATGGAATATTAGCCATGGAAAACAATGAACCATTGCTCTCTTAGGCACCACAAATGAGTCTGGAGATAATCATGAAACATGAGGTAAGTCGGAAAGCAAAAGACCTATATTCTATGATATCACTTATAGGCGTTATCTAATAACTGACACAAATGAACATATTTCCACAGAGAAAGACACTCACAGACTTAGAAAACAAACTATGCTCATCTAAAAGGAAAGGTGGGGGGAATGGATAAATTAAGATTAGTGTTACTATATGTATACAAACACATATTATATACATATCTCAAAACGACCGACCATATAGCAAGGGAGGTCTGCGGAACATTCTGTAACATTTTACATGGGAAGAGGATCTGTACTTGAATAGACATATATAATCTACAAATGAACCAGATTGTGTACACCTAGGACAAACAATATTCTAAGCTTTACCACAATTAATAAATTTTTAAAACCAAGAAGAAATAATGAGACATAAACTTATGGGGGTTTCTCCATGCACATTCCAATGTAATTTACAACCTAGGAACACGACTTCCAGAAAGGCTCTGCTGCCCTAGAAACCAGATTTGGGAATGGAGAAATGCTGCCTGCTTGAGGCCACTTCCCACAACAGCAGCTTTAAACCCATTTCTAAAGGTCAATAAATATTCACCAAACTAGCAGTTCGGGAAATGACACCTGCTCTCTAAAAAAACTCTGGGGTGGAAAATCGACCAAAAAATTCAAAAGAGGGCAACCTTCTAAGAAGACAATTTCAAGAGTTATAATGTACTCCCATTTGTTTCCTTTTTGTAACAGAAAAGAAAACGGCGGAGAAAAATAATGAGTTTTACGAATTTTCAAATACATGCAAACCCAAATTACAAAAACCTATCAGCTCACAGCAGCCAGTAGGGCCATTAGCATAAATGCTGCAAACAATAAATGCTGAAGCGATTGTGGAGAAATGCGTACCCTCGATTCTAAGGGGGACGTGGTAAGAGCCACTAATGAAAACACAAAGGAGGTGCTTTGAAAGGGGAAACACGGTGCTACCAGTCAATGAATCACACCCACTGCTGGGCCTATCACCTGAGAAAATGAGAATCAAAAAGTCACAGGCTGGCAATCCTGCACTCCAACAATATTTACCATAGCCAACACTTGGAAGAAATGAAAATGTCCATCAACCGAGGAATGCACAAAGTAGAAGTGGTCCACGTACACAGTGGAAAATTACTCCAATAAAAAATAAAAATTACATTTAAAAATCCAACAAAAGTAAGGAGACATCAGCTTGTGTGGGTTTCTCCAGGCACACTCCACTCTAATTTTTAACCGAGAAACACCACAGGCCGCAAGGGCTTTTCCCTAGTTACCAGGGTGGGGAACATAGAAAGGCTGCTGCCCTCTGGCAGTTACCTGCAAAAGCAGCTTTAAAGCCCGTGCTAATGGTCATTTCATAGGAACAAGTACTGCAGAACTGTAAATGAAACTTGCCCTCAAAATGTCTTGAGGGAGGTAATGGCCAAAATATTTCAAATGGTGACACATACTTTAAGAAAACACTTTGAAGAAATAAGCTCTAATCATAGCTGGAAAAATAAAAAGGACATGTCTAAAAGCTCAATTTCAACACATTATGAGACACATGCAAATTCAACCACAAAGAGGTATCAGCTCACACCACTCAGAATAACCATCAGCAAAAACTGCAAAGAATAAATGCTGAAGGTGCTGGGAAGAAATGCATACCCTCAACTTTATGTGGGACGTAACCTGGAAAGAGCCACTAAAGAGAACAGAATAGAGGTGCCTTTAAAAGGTAAACATTGAGCTACCATAGGATCCAGCAGACCTATTCCTGGACCTATAAACTAAGAAGACAGAATTGGAAGGACACAGGTATGCAAATCTGCATTGCATAGTATTACAATAGCCAAGATACGGAAGTAACCAAAAAGTCCACCGACAGATGGGCGGACAAAGAAGAACTGCTACCTGTACAGATGGAATATGAGCTAGTGAAAAAATGAAACAATGCCATTTGCAGCACCATAGATGAGTCTAGACGTAATCACGCCACCTGTAGTAAGTGAGAAAGCAAAAGACACATATCCTATGATATCACTTTTAGGAGTTACTTAAAAATCGATACCAATGAAGATATTTCCACAGAGAGAGGCAATCGCAGATTCATTAAAAAACTTATGGTTCACCAAATAGAAAGGGATGAGGATTGGATACATTACCATATTGGGGTTAACAGAGATATACAAACCATGTGAAATATATAATCACCAAAGACGTACGGAAGACCAGGAGAAGACTACTCAACATTCTGTCATAACGTACATGAGAAAAGGATGTGAGGAAGAATAGATACCTGTATATGTGTGAAAGAACCACATCTTGCACACCTAGAGCAAACAAACCATTGTAATCAAATTTGCTGGGATAAAAAATATAAACTAAATTACAAATATGAACAAGAATTAATGAGACATAAACTTAAACGGCTTTTTCCTGGCATATTCCATTCTAATATACAACCTAGAACACCACTTCCATTAAGGCTCTGTTTCCCTCGTAACCAAATTTGGTAAAGGAGAAATGCTGCCACCTTGTGGCCGTTTCCTGCAAGAGCAGCTTTAAACTCACAGCTAGTGGTCACTTAACATTCACAAAGACTCAGGGTTGTAAAGGACACCTGCCCTAAAAAATTGTGCTGAAGTAGGGAATGAACAAAAAAATTCAAAACAGGCAAATGTTTCAAGAAGAGATTATGAAGAGTTACGTTTTACTCACACTCTTTTTAAAAAAAAGGTAAATGGATAAAAGCTCAACCTCAGGGAGTGTTAGACACCTGCAATCTAATCTACAAAAAGTTTCAACTTACACCAGTCGACTGACCATCAGCAAAAAGTCTACGAACAATAAAAGCTGAAGGGGTTTTACAGAACTGTGTACCCTCTACCTGCTGGTGAGACGTAAAAGGGTAACAGCCAATAATGAGAATAGAAAGGAGCTGTGTTTAAAAGTAAAAATGGAGGTACCATTCAATCCAGCAGGCACACCATTGGACCTCTCACCTGAGAAGACAAGAATCGAGAAGACACAGGCCGCAAAAGCTGCAGTGCAGCCTTATTCACAATAGCCAAGACAGTGAAGCAATCAAAATATCCAACAAGAGGTGAATGGATAAAGAAGAAGTGGTCCATGTACACAATGGAATATTAGCCATGGAAAACAATGAACCATTGCTCTCTGAGGCACCACAAATGAGTCTGGAGATAATCATGAAACATGAGGTAAGTCGGAAAGCAAAAGACCTATATTCTATGATATCACTTATAGGCGTTATCTAATAACTGACACAAATGAACATATTTCCACAGAGAAAGACACTCACAGACTTAGAAAACAAACTATGCTCATCTAAAAGGAACGGTGGGGGGAATGGATAAATTAAGATTAGTGTTACTATATGTATACAAACACATATTATATACATATCTCAAAAAGACTGACCATATAGCAAGGGAGGTCTGCGGAACCCTGTGTAACATTTTACATGGGAAGAGGATCTGTACTTGAATAGACATATATAATCTACAAATGAACCAGATTGTGTACACCTAGGACAAACAATATTCTAAACTTTACTCCAATTTAAAAAAATTTTTATACCAAGAAGAAATAATGAGACATAAACTTAGGGGCGTTTCTCCATGCACATTCCAACGTAATTTACAACCTAGGAACACGACTTCCAGAAAGGCTCTGCTGCCCTAGTACCCAGATTTGGGAATGGAGAAATGCTGCCTTCTTGAGGCCACTTCCCACAAATCAGCTTTAAACCCATTGCTAAAGGTCACTAAATATTCACCAAACTTGCAGTTCGGTAAATGACACCTGCTCTCTAAAAAAATTCTGGGGTGGAAAATTGACCAAAAAATTCAAAAGAGGGCAACCTTCCAAGAAGACCATATCAAGAGTTATATTGTACTCCCAATTGTTTCCTTTTTTTAACAGAAAAGAAAACGGCGGAGAAAAATGATGAGTTTTACGAATTTTCAGAGACATGCAAACCCAAATTACAAAAACCTATTAGCTCACAGCAGACAGAAGGGCCATTAGCATAAATGCTGCAAACAATAAATGCTGAAACGATTGTGGAGAAATGTGTACCCTCGATTCTAAAGGGGACGTGGTAAGTGCCACTAATGAAAACACAAAGAAGGTGCATTGAAAAGGGAAATACGGTGCTACCAGTCAGTCAATCACACCCACTGCTGGGCCTATCACCAGAGAAAATGAGAATCAAAAAGTCACAGGCTGGCAATCCTGCACTAAAACAATATTTACCATAGCCAACACTTGGAAGCAATGAAAATGTCCATCAACCGAGGAATGCACAAAGTAGAAGTGGTCCACGCACACAGTCAAAAATTACTCCAATAAAAAATAAAAATTACATTTAAAAATCCAACAAAATAAGGAGACATCAGCTTGTGTGGGTTTGTCCAGGCACACTCCACTCTAATTTATAACCGAGAAACCCCACCGGCCGTAAGGGCTTTTCCCTAGTTACCAGGGTGGGGAAAATAGAAAGGCTGCTGCCCTCTGGCAGTTACCTGCAAAAGCAGCTTTAAAGCCTGTGCTAATGGTCATTTCATAGGAACAAATACTGCAGAACTGTAAATGAAAACTGCCCTCAAAATGTCTTGAGGGAGGTAATGGCCAAAACATTTCAAAATGTGACACATACTTTAAGAGAACACTTTGAAGTACTAAGGGGTAATCACAGCTTGACAAATAAAAAGGACATGCCTTAAAGCTCAGTTTCAATGGATTTTGAGGCACATGCGAATTCAACCACAAAGAGGTATCAGCTCACAATTGCAAGAGTAACCATCAGCAAGAAAACTACAAACAATAAGTGCTGAAGGTGTTGTGGAGAAGTGTATACCCTCAACTTCAAGTGGGACGTAAGTTGGAAAGGGCCACAGATGAGAACAGAAAGGAGGTGCCTTAAAAAGGTAAACATTGAGCTACCATATGACCTAACAGGCCCACTCCTCGACCTATAATCTAAGAAGACAGAATTGGAAAGACACAGGCAGGCAAATCTGCATTGAACAGTATCACAATAGCCAAGATATGGAAGTAACCAAAAAGTCCACCAACAGATGGGTGGACACAGAAGAACTCCTCCATGTACAGATGGAATATTCGCTACTGAAAAAAATGAAACGATGCCATTTGCAGCACCATAGATGAGTCTAGACGTAATCACGCCACCTGTAGTAAGTAAGAAAGCAAAAGACACATATCCTATCATATCACTTTTAGGAGTTACTTAAAAATTGATACCAATGAAGATATTTCCACAGAGAAAGGCAATCACAGATTCATTAAAAAAACTTAGGTTCACCAAATAGAAAGGGATGAGGATTGGATACATTACCATATTGGGGTTAACAGAGATATACAAACCATGTGAAATATATAATCACCAAAGGCGTACGGAAGACCAGGAGAAGACTACTCAACATTCTGTCATAACCTAAATGGGAAAAGGATGCGAGGAAGAATAGATACACATATATGTGTGAAAGAACCACATCTTGCACACCAAGAAGAAACAAACCATTGTAATCAAATTTGCTGGGATAAAAAATAAAAAGTAAATTACAAATATGAACAAGAAGTAATGAGACATAAACTTAAAGGGCTTTTTCCTGGCACATTCCATTTTAATTTACAACCTAGAACACCACTTCCATTAAGGCTCTGTTTCCCTAGTAACCAAATTTGGTAAAGGAGAAATGCTGCCACCTTGTGGCCGTTTCCTGCAAGAGCAGCTTTAAAGTCACAGCTAATGGTCACTTAACATTCACAAGGACTCAGGGCTGTAAGGACACCTGCCCTAAAAAATTGTGCTGAAGTAGGGAATGGACAAAAAATTTCAAAACAGGCAAATGTTTCAAGAAGAGAATATGAAGAGTTACGTTTTACTGACGCTCTTTAAAAAAAAAAGGAAAATGGATAAAAGCTCAACCTCAGGGAGTGTTAGACCCATGCAATCTAATCTACAAAAAGTTTTCAACTTACACCAATCGACTGACCATCAGCAAAAAGTCTACGAACAATAAATGCTGAAGGGGTTTTAGAGAACTGTGAACCCTCTACCTGCTGTTGAGACGTAAAAGGGTAACAGCCAATAATGAGAATAGAAAGGAGCTGTGTTTAAAAGTAAAAATGGAGGTACCATTCAATCCAGCAGGCACACCATTGGACCTCTCACCTGAGAAGACAAGAATCGAGAAGACACAGGCCGCAAAAGCTGCAGTGCAGCCTTATTCACAATAGCCAAGACCGTGAAGCAATCAAAATATCCAACAAGAGGTGAATGGATAAAGAAGAAGTGGTCCATGTACACAATGGAATATTAGCCATGGAAAACAATGAACCATTGCTCCCTGAGGCACCACAAATGAGTCTGGAGATAATCACGAAACATGAGGTAAGTCCAAAAGCAAAAGACCTATATTCTATGATATCACTTATAGGCGTTATCTAATAACTGACACAAATGAACATATTTCCACAGAGAAAGACACTCACAGACTTAGAAAACAAACTATGCTCATCTAAAAGGAAAGGTGGAGTGAATGGATAAATTAAGATTAGTGTTACTATATGTATACAAACACATATTATATACATATCTCAAAAAGACCGACCATATAGCAAGGGAGGTCTGCGGAACATTCTGTAACATTTTACATGGGAAGAGGATCTGTACTTGAATAGACATATATAATCTACAAATGAACCAGATTGTGTACACCTAGGACAAACAATATTCTAAGCTTTACCACAATTAATACATTTTTAAAACCAAGAAGAAATAATGAGACATAAACTTATGGGGGTTTCTCCATGCACATTCCAATGTAATTTACAACCTAGGAACACGACTTCCAGAAAGGCTCTGCTGCCCTAGAAACCAGATTTGGGAATGGAGAAATGCTGCCTGCTTGAGGCCACTTCCCACAACAGCAGCTTTAAACCCATTTCTAAAGGTCAATAAATATTCACCAAACTAGCAGTTCGGGAAATGACACCTGCTCTCTAAAAAAACTCTGGGGTGGAAAATCGACCAAAAAATTCAAAAGAGGGCAACCTTCTAAGAAGACAATTTCAAGAGTTATAATGTACTCCCATTTGTTTCCTTTTTGTAACAGAAAAGAAAACGGCGGAGAAAAATAATGAGTTTTACGAATTTTCAAAGACATGCAAACCCAAATTACAAAAACCTATCAGCTCACAGCAGCCAGTAGGGCCATTAGCATAAATGCTGCAAACAATAAATGCTGAAGCGATTGTGGAGAAATGCGTACCCTCGATTCTAAGGGGGACGTGGTAAGAGCCACTAATGAAAACACAAAGGAGGTGCTTTGAAAGGGGAAACACGGTGCTACCAGTCAATGAATCACACCCACTGCTGGGCCTATCACCTGAGAAAATGAGAATCAAAAAGTCACAGGCTGGCAATCCTGCACTCCAACAATATTTACCATAGCCAACACTTGGAAGAAATGAAAATGTCCATCAACCGAGGAATGCACAAAGTAGAAGTGGTCCACGTACACAGTGGAAAATTACTCCAATAAAAAATAAAAATTACATTTAAAAATCCAACAAAAGTAAGGAGACATCAGCTTGTGTGGGTTTCTCCAGGCACACTCCACTCTAATTTTTAACCGAGAAACACCACAGGCCGCAAGGGCTTTTCCCTAGTTACCAGGGTGGGGAACATAGAAAGGCTGCTGCCCTCTGGCAGTTACCTGCAAAAGCAGCTTTAAAGCCCGTGCTAATGGTCATTTCATAGGAACAAGTACTGCAGAACTGTAAATGAAACTTGCCCTCAAAATGTCTTGAGGGAGGTAATGGCCAAAATATTTCAAATGGTGACACATACTTTAAGAAAACACTTTGAAGAAATAAGCTCTAATCATAGCTGGAAAAATAAAAAGGACATGTCTAAAAGCTCAATTTCAACGCATTATGAGACACATGCAAATTCAACCACAAAGAGGTATCAGCTCACACCACTCAGAATAACCATCAGCAAAAACTGCAAAGAATAAATGCTGAAGGTGCTGGGAAGAAATGCATACCCTCAACTTTATGTGGGACGTAACCTGGAAAGAGCCACTAAAGAGAACAGAATAGAGGTGCCTTTAAAAGGTAAACATTGAGCTACCATAGGATCCAGCAGACCTATTCCTGGACCTATAAACTAAGAAGACAGAATTGGAAGGACACAGGTATGCAAATCTGCATTGCATAGTATTACAATAGCCAAGATACGGAAGTAACCAAAAAGTCCACCGACAGATGGGCGGACAAAGAAGAACTGCTACCTGTACAGATGGAATATGAGCTAGTGAAAAAATGAAACAATGCCATTTGCAGCACCATAGATGAGTCTAGACGTAATCACGCCACCTGTAGTAAGTGAGAAAGCAAAAGACACATATCCTATGATATCACTTTTAGGAGTTACTTAAAAATCGATACCAATGAAGATATTTCCACAGAGAGGGGCAATCGCAGATTCATTAAAAAACTTATGGTTCACCAAATAGAAAGGGATGAGGATTGGATACATTACCATATTGGGGTTAACAGAGATATACCAACCATGTGAAATATATAATCACCAAAGACGTACGGAAGACCAGGAGAAGACTACTCAACATTCTGTCATAACGTACATGAGAAAAGGATGTGAGGAAGAATAGATACCTGTATATGTGTGAAAGAACCACATCTTGCACACCTAGAGCAAACAAACCATTGTAATCAAATTTGCTGGGATAAAAAATATAAACTAAATTACAAATATGAACAAGAATTAATGAGACATAAACTTAAACGGCTTTTTCCTGGCATATTCCATTCTAATATACAACCTAGAACACCACTTCCATTAAGGCTCTGTTTCCCTCGTAACCAAATTTGGTAAAGGAGAAATGCTGCCACCTTGTGGCCGTTTCCTGCAAGAGCAGCTTTAAACTCACAGCTAGTGGTCACTTAACATTCACAAAGACTCAGGGTTGTAAAGGACACCTGCCCTAAAAAATTGTGCTGAAGTAGGGAATGAACAAAAAAATTCAAAACAGGCAAATGTTTCAAGAAGAGATTATGAAGAGTTAAGTTTTACTCACACTCTTTTTAAAAAAAAGGTAAATGGATAAAAGCTCAACCTCAGGGAGTGTTAGACACCTGCAATCTAATCTACAAAAAGTTTCAACTTACACCAGTCGACTGACCATCAGCAAAAAGTCTACGAACAATAAAAGCTGAAGGGGTTTTACAGAACTGTGTACCCTCTACCTGCTGGTGAGACGTAAAAGGGTAACAGCCAATAATGAGAATAGAAAGGAGCTGTGTTTAAAAGTAAAAATGGAGGTACCATTCAATCCAGCAGGCACACCATTGGACCTCTCACCTGAGAAGACAAGAATCGAGAAGACACAGGCCGCAAAAGCTGCAGTGCAGCCTTATTCACAATAGCCAAGACAGTGAAGCAATCAAAATATCCAACAAGAGGTGAATGGATAAAGAAGAAGTGGTCCATGTACACAATGGAATATTAGCCATGGAAAACAATGAACCATTGCTCTCTGAGGCACCACAAATGAGTCTGGAGATAATCATGAAACATGAGGTAAGTCGGAAAGCAAAAGACCTATATTCTATGATATCACTTATAGGCGTTATCTAATAACTGACACAAATGAACATATTTCCACAGAGAAAGACACTCACAGACTTAGAAAACAAACTATGCTCATCTAAAAGGAACGGTGGGGGGAATGGATAAATTAAGATTAGTGTTACTATATGTATACAAACACATATTATATACATATCTCAAAAAGACTGACCATATAGCAAGGGAGGTCTGCGGAACCCTGTGTAACATTTTACATGGGAAGAGGATCTGTACTTGAATAGACATATATAATCTACAAATGAACCAGATTGTGTACACCTAGGACAAACAATATTCTAAGCTTTACTCCAATTTAAAAAAAATTTTATACCAAGAAGAAATAATGAGACATAAACTTAGGGGCGTTTCTCCATGCACATTCCAACGTAATTTACAACCTAGGAACACGACTTCCAGAAAGGCTCTGCTGCCCTAGTACCCAGATTTGGGAATGGAGAAATGCTGCCTTCTTGAGGCCACTTCCCACAAATCAGCTTTAAACCCATTGCTAAAGGTCACTAAATATTCACCAAACTTGCAGTTCGGTAAATGACACCTGCTCTCTAAAAAAATTCTGGGGTGGAAAATTGACCAAAAAATTCAAAAGAGGGCAACCTTCCAAGAAGACCATATCAAGAGTTATATTGTACTCCCAATTGTTTCCTTTTTTTAACAGAAAAGAAAACGGCGGAGAAAAATGATGAGTTTTACGAATTTTCAGAGACATGCAAACCCAAATTACAAAAACCTATTAGCTCACAGCAGACAGAAGGGCCATTAGCATAAATGCTGCAAACAATAAATGCTGAAACGATTGTGGAGAAATGTGTACCCTCGATTCTTAAGGGGACGTGGTAAGTGCCACTAATGAAAACACAAAGAAGGTGCATTGAAAAGGGAAATACGGTGCTACCAGTCAGTCAATCACACCCACTGCTGGGCCTATCACCAGAGAAAATGAGAATCAAAAAGTCACAGGCTGGCAATCCTGCACTAAAACAATATTTACCATAGCCAACACTTGGAAGCAATGAAAATGTCCATCAACCGAGGAATGCACAAAGTAGAAGTGGTCCACGCACACAGTCAAAAATTACTCCAATAAAAAATAAAAATTACATTTAAAAATCCAACAAAATAAGGAGACATCAGCTTGTGTGGGTTTGTCCAGGCACACTCCACTCTAATTTATAACCGAGAAACCCCACCGGCCGTAAGGGCTTTTCCCTAGTTACCAGGGTGGGGAAAATAGAAAGGCTGCTGCCCTCTGGCAGTTACCTGCAAAAGCAGCTTTAAAGCCTGTGCTAATGGTCGTTTCATAGGAACAAATACTGCAGAACTGTAAATGAAAACTGCCCTCCAAATGTCTTGAGGGAGGTAATGGCCAAAACATTTCAAAATGTGACACATACTTTAAGAGAACACTTTGAAGTACTAAGGGGTAATCACAGCTTGAAAAATAAAAAGGACATGCCTTAAAGCTCAGTTTCAATGGATTTTGAGGCACATGCAAATTCAACCACAAAGAGGTATCAGCTCACAATTGCAAGAGTAACCATCAGCAAGAAAACTACAAACAATAAGTGCTGAAGGTGTTGTGGAGAAGTGTATACCCTCAACTTCAAGTGGGACGTAAGTTGGAAAGGGCCACAGATGAGAACAGAAAGGAGGTGCCTTAAAAAGGTAAACATTGAGCTACCATATGACCTAACAGGCCCACTCCTCGACCTATAATCTAAGAAGACAGAATTGGAAAGACACAGGCAGGCAAATCTGCATTGCACAGTATCACAATAGCCAAGATATGGAAGTAACCAAAAAGTCCACCAACAGATGGGTGGACACAGAAGAACTCCTCCATGTACAGATGGAATATTCGCTACTGAAAAAAATGAAACGATGCCATTTGCAGCACCATAGATGAGTCTAGACGTAATCACGCCACCTGTAGTAAGTAAGAAAGCAAAAGACACATATCCTATCATATCACTTTTAGGAGTTACTTAAAAATTGATACCAATGAAGATATTTCCACAGAGAAAGGCAATCACAGATTCATTAAAAAAACTTAGGTTCACCAAATAGAAAGGGATGAGGATTGGATACATTACCATATTGGGGTTAACAGAGATATACAAACCATGTGAAATATATAATCACCAAAGGCGTACGGAAGACCAGGAGAAGACTACTCAACATTCTGTCATAACCTAAATGGGAAAAGGATGCGAGGAAGAATAGATACACATATATGTGTGAAAGAACCACATCTTGCACACCAAGAAGAAACAAACCATTGTAATCAAATTTGCTGGGATAAAAAATAAAAAGTAAATTACAAATATGAACAAGAAGTAATGAGACATAAACTTAAAGGGCTTTTTCCTGGCACATTCCATTTTAATTTACAACCTAGAACACCACTTCCATTAAGGCTCTGTTTCCCTAGTAACCAAATTTGGTAAAGGAGAAATGCTGCCACCTTGTGGCCGTTTCCTGCAAGAGCAGCTTTAAAGTCACAGCTAATGGTCACTTAACATTCACAAGGACTCAGGGCTGTAAGGACACCTGCCCTAAAAAATTGTGCTGAAGTAGGGAATGGACAAAAAATTTCAAAACAGGCAAATGTTTCAAGAAGAGAATATGAAGAGTTACGTTTTACTGACGCTCTTTAAAAAAAAAAGGAAAATGGATAAAAGCTCAACCTCAGGGAGTGTTAGACCCATGCAATCTAATCTACAAAAAGTTTTCAACTTACACCAATCGACTGACCATCAGCAAAAAGTCTACGAACAATAAATGCTGAAGGGGTTTTAGAGAACTGTGAACCCTCTACCTGCTGTTGAGACGTAAAAGGGTAACAGCCAATAATGAGAATAGAAAGGAGCTGTGTTTAAAAGTAAAAATGGAGGTACCATTCAATCCAGCAGGCACACCATTGGACCTCTCACCTGAGAAGACAAGAATCGAGAAGACACAGGCCGCAAAAGCTGCAGTGCAGCCTTATTCACAATAGCCAAGACCGTGAAGCAATCAAAATATCCAACAAGAGGTGAATGGATAAAGAAGAAGTGGTCCATGTACACAATGGAATATTAGCCATGGAAAACAATGAACCATTGCTCCCTGAGGCACCACAAATGAGTCTGGAGATAATCACGAAACATGAGGTAAGTCCAAAAGCAAAAGACCTATATTCTATGATATCACTTATAGGCGTTATCTAATAACTGACACAAATGAACATATTTCCACAGAGAAAGACACTCACAGACTTAGAAAACAAACTATGCTCATCTAAAAGGAAAGGTGGAGTGAATGGATAAATTAAGATTAGTGTTACTATATGTATACAAACACATATTATATACATATCTCAAAAAGACCGACCATATAGCAAGGGAGGTCTGCGGAACATTCTGTAACATTTTACATGGGAAGAGGATCTGTACTTGAATAGACATATATAATCTACAAATGAACCAGATTGTGTACACCTAGGACAAACAATATTCTAAGCTTTACCACAATTAATACATTTTTAAAACCAAGAAGAAATAATGAGACATAAACTTATGGGGGTTTCTCCATGCACATTCCAATGTAATTTACAACCTAGGAACACGACTTCCAGAAAGGCTCTGCTGCCCTAGAAACCAGATTTGGGAATGGAGAAATGCTGCCTGCTTGAGGCCACTTCCCACAACAGCAGCTTTAAACCCATTTCTAAAGGTCAATAAATATTCACCAAACTAGCAGTTCGGGAAATGACACCTGCTCTCTAAAAAAACTCTGGGGTGGAAAATCGACCAAAAAATTCAAAAGAGGGCAACCTTCTAAGAAGACAATTTCAAGAGTTATAATGTACTCCCATTTGTTTCCTTTTTGTAACAGAAAAGAAAACGGCGGAGAAAAATAATGAGTTTTACGAATTTTCAAATACATGCAAACCCAAATTACAAAAACCTATCAGCTCACAGCAGCCAGTAGGACCATTAGCATAAATGCTGCAAACAATAAATGCTGAAGCGATTGTGGAGAAATGCGTACCCTCGATTCTAAGGGGGACGTGGTAAGAGCCACTAATGAAAACACAAAGGAGGTGCTTTGAAAGGGGAAACACGGTGCTACCAGTCAATGAATCACACCCACTGCTGGGCCTATCACCTGAGAAAATGAGAATCAAAAAGTCACAGGCTGGCAATCCTGCACTCCAACAATATTTACCATAGCCAACACTTGGAAGAAATGAAAATGTCCATCAACCGAGGAATGCACAAAGTAGAAGTGGTCCACGTACACAGTGGAAAATTACTCCAATAAAAAATAAAAATTACATTTAAAAATCCAACAAAAGTAAGGAGACATCAGCTTGTGTGGGTTTCTCCAGGCACACTCCACTCTAATTTTTAACCGAGAAACACCACAGGCCGCAAGGGCTTTTCCCTAGTTACCAGGGTGGGGAACATAGAAAGGCTGCTGCCCTCTGGCAGTTACCTGCAAAAGCAGCTTTAAAGCCCGTGCTAATGGTCATTTCATAGGAACAAGTACTGCAGAACTGTAAATGAAACTTGCCCTCAAAATGTCTTGAGGGAGGTAATGGCCAAAATATTTCAAATGGTGACACATACTTTAAGAAAACACTTTGAAGAAATAAGCTCTAATCATAGCTGGAAAAATAAAAAGGACATGTCTAAAAGCTCAATTTCAACGCATTATGAGACACATGCAAATTCAACCACAAAGAGGTATCAGCTCACACCACTCAGAATAACCATCAGCAAAAACTGCAAAGAATAAATGCTGAAGGTGCTGGGAAGAAATGCATACCCTCAACTTTATGTGGGACGTAACCTGGAAAGAGCCACTAAAGAGAACAGAATAGAGGTGCCTTTAAAAGGTAAACATTGAGCTACCATAGGATCCAGCAGACCTATTCCTGGACCTATAAACTAAGAAGACAGAATTGGAAGGACACAGGTATGCAAATCTGCATTGCATAGTATTACAATAGCCAAGATACGGAAGTAACCAAAAAGTCCACCGACAGATGGGCGGACAAAGAAGAACTGCTACCTGTACAGATGGAATATGAGCTAGTGAAAAAATGAAACAATGCCATTTGCAGCACCATAGATGAGTCTAGACGTAATCACGCCACCTGTAGTAAGTGAGAAAGCAAAAGACACATATCCTATGATATCACTTTTAGGAGTTACTTAAAAATCGATACCAATGAAGATATTTCCACAGAGAGAGGCAATCGCAGATTCATTAAAAAACTTATGGTTCACCAAATAGAAAGGGATGAGGATTGGATACATTACCATATTGGGGTTAACAGAGATATACCAACCATTTGAAATATATAATCACCAAAGACGTACGGAAGACCAGGAGAAGACTACTCAACATTCTTTCATAACGTACATGAGAAAAGGATGTGAGGAAGAATAGATACCTGTATATGTGTGAAAGAACCACATCTTGCACACCTAGAGCAAACAAACCATTGTAATCAAATTTGCTGGGATAAAAAATATAAACTAAATTACAAATATGAACAAGAAGTAATGAGACATAAACTTAAACGGCTTTTTCCTGGCATATTCCATTCTAATATACAACCTAGAACACCACTTCCATTAAGGCTCTGTTTCCCTCGTAACCAAATTTGGTAAAGGAGAAATGCTGCCACCTTGTGGCCGTTTCCTGCAAGAGCAGCTTTAAACTCACAGCTAGTGGTCACTTAACATTCACAAAGACTCAGGGTTGTAAAGGACACCTGCCCTAAAAAATTGTGCTGAAGTAGGGAATGAACAAAAAAATTCAAAACAGGCAAATGTTTCAAGAAGAGATTATGAAGAGTTAAGTTTTACTCACACTCTTTTTAAAAAAAAGGTAAATGGATAAAAGCTCAACCTCAGGGAGTGTTAGACACCTGCAATCTAATCTACAAAAAGTTTCAACTTACACCAGTCGACTGACCATCAGCAAAAAGTCTACGAACAATAAAAGCTGAAGGGGTTTTACAGAACTGTGTACCCTCTACCTGCTGGTGAGACGTAAAAGGGTAACAGCCAATAATGAGAATAGAAAGGAGCTGTGTTTAAAAGTAAAAATGGAGGTACCATTCAATCCAGCAGGCACACCATTGGACCTCTCACCTGAGAAGACAAGAATCGAGAAGACACAGGCCGCAAAAGCTGCAGTGCAGCCTTATTCACAATAGCCAAGACAGTGAAGCAAGCAAAATATCCAACAAGAGGTGAATGGATAAAGAAGAAGTGGTCCATGTACACAATGGAATATTAGCCATAGAAAACAATGAACCATTGCTCTCTGAGGCACCACAAATGAGTCTGGAGATAATCATGAAACATGAGGTAAGTCGGAAAGCAAAAGACCTATATTCTATGATATCACTTATAGGCGTTATCTAATAACTGACACAAATGAACATATTTCCACAGAGAAAGACACTCACAGACTTAGAAAACAAACTATGCTCATCTAAAAGGAACGGTGGGGGGAATGGATAAATTAAGATTAGTGTTACTATATGTATACAAACACATATTATATACATATCTCAAAAAGACTGACCATATAGCAAGGGAGGTCTGCGGAACCCTGTGTAACATTTTACATGGGAAGAGGATCTGTACTTGAATAGACATATATAATCTACAAATGAACCAGATTGTGTACACCTAGGACAAACAATATTCTAAGCTTTACTCCAATTTAAAAAAATTTTTATACCAAGAAGAAATAATGAGACATAAACTTAGGGGCGTTTCTCCATGCACATTCCAACGTAATTTACAAGCTAGGAACACGACTTCCAGAAAGGCTCTGCTGCCCTAGTACCCAGATTTGGGAATGGAGAAATGCTGCCTTCTTGAGGCCACTTCCCACAAATCAGCTTTAAACCCATTGCTAAAGGTCACTAAATATTCACCAAACTTGCAGTTCGGTAAATGACACCTGCTCTCTAAAAAAATTCTGGGGTGGAAAATTGACCAAAAAATTCAAAAGAGGGCAACCTTCCAAGAAGACCATATCAAGAGTTATATTGTACTCCCAATTGTTTCCTTTTTTTAACAGAAAAGAAAACGGCGGAGAAAAATGATGAGTTTTACGAATTTTCAGAGACATGCAAACCCAAATTACAAAAACCTATTAGCTCACAGCAGACAGAAGGGCCATTAGCATAAATGCTGCAAACAATAAATGCTGAAACGATTGTGGAGAAATGTGTACCCTCGATTCTAAAGGGGACGTGGTAAGTGCCACTAATGAAAACACAAAGAAGGTGCATTGAAAAGGGAAATACGGTGCTACCAGTCAGTCAATCACACCCACTGCTGGGCCTATCACCAGAGAAAATGAGAATCAAAAAGTCACAGGCTGGCAATCCTGCACTAAAACAATATTTAACATAGCCAACACTTGGAAGCAATGAAAATATCCATCAACCGAGGAATGCACAAAGTAGAAGTGGTCCACGCACACAGTCAAAAATTACTCCAATAAAAAATAAAAATTACATTTAAAAATCCAACAAAATAAGGAGACATCAGCTTGTGTGGGTTTGTCCAGGCACACTCCACTCTAATTTATAACCGAGAAACCCCACCGGCCATAAGGGCTTTTCCCTAGTTACCAGGGTGGGGAAAATAGAAAGGCTGCTGCCCTCTGGCAGTTACCTGCAAAAGCAGCTTTAAAGCCTGTGCTAATGGTCGTTTCATAGGAACAAATACTGCAGAACTGTAAATGAAAACTGCCCTCAAAATGTCTTGAGGGAGGTAATGGCCAAAACATTTCAAAATGTGACACATACTTTAAGAGAACACTTTGAAGTACTAAGGGGTAATCACAGCTTGAAAAATAAAAAGGACATGCCTTAAAGCTCAGTTTCAATGGATTTTGAGGCACATGCGAATTCAACCACAAAGAGGTATCAGCTCACAATTGCAAGAGTAACCATCAGCAAGAAAACTACAAACAATAAGTGCTGAAGGTGTTGTGGAGAAGTGTATACCCTCAACTTCAAGTGGGACGTAAGTTGGAAAGGGCCACAGATGAGAACAGAAAGGAGGTGCCTTAAAAAGGTAAACATTGAGCTACCATATGACCTAACAGGCCCACTCCTCGACCTATAATCTAAGAAGACAGAATTGGAAAGACACAGGCAGGCAAATCTGCATTGCACAGTATCAGAATAGCCAAGATATGGAAGTAACCAAAAAGTCCACCAACAGATGGGTGGACACAGAAGAACTCCTCCATGTACAGATGGAATATTCGCTACTGAAAAAAATGAAACAATGCCATTTGCAGCACCATAGATGAGTCTAGACGTAATCACGCCACCTGTAGTAAGTAAGAAAGCAAAAGACACATATCCTATCATATCACTTTTAGGAGTTACTTAAAAATTGATACCAATGAAGATATTTCCACAGAGAAAGGCAATCACAGATTCATTAAAAAATCTTAGGTTCACCAAATAGAAAGGGATGAGGATTGGATACATTACCATATTGGGGTTAACAGAGATATACAAACCATGTGAAATATATAATCACCAAAGGCGTACGGAAGACCAGGAGAAGACTACTCAACATTCTGTCATAACCTAAATGGGAAAAGGATGCGAGGAAGAATAGATACACATATATGTGTGAAAGAACCACATCTTGCACACCAAGAAGAAACAAACCATTGTAATCAAATTTGCTGGGATAAAAAATAAAAAGTAAATTACAAATATGAACAAGAAGTAATGAGACATAAACTTAAAGGGCTTTTTCCTGGCACATTCCATTTTAATTTACAACCTAGAACACCACTTCCATTAAGGCTCTGTTTCCCTAGTAACCAAATTTGGTAAAGGAGAAATGCTGCCACCTTGTGGCCGTTTCCTGCAAGAGCAGCTTTAAAGTCACAGCTAATGGTCACTTAACATTCACAAGGACTCAGGGCTGTAAGGACACCTGCCCTAAAAAATTGTGCTGAAGTAGGGA
The DNA here is from genome assembly GCF_028021215.1 of Eschrichtius robustus. NCBI lineage: Eukaryota > Metazoa > Chordata > Mammalia > Artiodactyla > Eschrichtiidae > Eschrichtius > Eschrichtius robustus. The sequence continues at coordinate 46,526,823 of NC_090830.1, forward strand.
ATGGACAAAAAATTTCAAAACAGGCAAATGTTTCAAGAAGAGAATATGAAGAGTTACGTTTTACTGACGCTCTTTTAAAAAAAAAGGAAAATGGATAAAAGCTCAACCTCAGGGAGTGTTAGACCCATGCAATCTAATCTACAAAAAGTTTTCAACTTACACCAATCGACTGACCATCAGCAAAAAGTCTACGAACAATAAATGCTGAAGGGGTTTTAGAGAACTGTGAACTCTCTACCTGCTGTTGAGACGTAAAAGGGTAACAGCCAATAATGAGAATAGAAAGGAGCTGTGTTTAAAAGTAAAAATGGAGGTACCATTCAATCCAGCAGGCACACCATTGGACCTCTCACCTGAGAAGACAAGAATCGAGAAGACACAGGCCGCAAAAGCTGCAGTGCAGCCTTATTCACAATAGCCAAGACCGTGAAGCAATCAAAATATCCAACAAGAGGTGAATGGATAAAGAAGAAGTGGTCCATGTACACAATGGAATATTAGCCATGGAAAACAATGAACCATTGCTCCCTGAGGCACCACAAATGAGTCTGGAGATAATCACGAAACATGAGGTAAGTCCAAAAGCAAAAGACCTATATTCTATGATATCACTTATAGGCGTTATCTAATAACTGACACAAATGAACATATTTCCACAGAGAAAGACACTCACAGACTTAGAAAACAAACTATGCTCATCTAAAAGGAAAGGTGGGGGGAATGGATAAATTAAGATTAGTGTTACTATATGTATACAAACACATATTATATACATATCTCAAAAAGACCGACCATATAGCAAGGGAGGTCTGCGGAACATTCTGTAAAATTTTACATGGGAAGAGGATCTGTACTTGAATAGACATATATAATCTACAAATGAACCAGATTGTGTACACCTAGGACAAACAATATTCTAAGCTTTTCCACAATTAAAAAAATTTTTAAAACCAAGAAGAAATAATGAGACATAAACTTATGGGGGTTTCTCCATGCACATTCCAATGTAATTTACAACCTAGGAACACGACTTCCAGAAAGGCTCTGCTGCCCTAGAAACCAGATTTGGGAATGGAGAAATGCTGCCTGCTTGAGGCCACTTCCCACAACAGCAGCTTTAAACCCATTTCTAAAGGTCAATAAATATTCACCAAACTTGCAGTTCGGGAAATGACACCTGCTCTCTAAAAAAACTCTGGGGTGGAAAATCGACCAAAAAATTCAAAAGAGGGCAACCTTCTAAGAAGACAATTTCAAGAGTTATAATGTACTCCCATTTGTTTCCTTTTTGTAACAGAAAAGAAAACGGCGCAGAAAAATAATGAGTTTTACGAATTTTCAAATACATGCAAACCCAAATTACAAAAACCTATCAGCTCACAGCAGCCAGTAGGGCCATTAGCATAAATGCTGCAAACAATAAATGCTGAAGCGATTGTGGAGAAATGCGTACCCTCGATTCTAAGGGGGACGTGGTAAGAGCCACTAATGAAAACACAAAGGAGGTGCTTTGAAAAGGGAAACACGGTGCTACCAGTCAATGAATCACACCCACTGCTGGGCCTATCACCTGAGAAAATGAGAATCAAAAAGTCACAAGCTGGCAATCCTGCACTCCAACAATATTTACCATAGCCAAGACTTGGAAGAAATGAAAATGTCCATCAACCGAGGAATGCACAAAGTAGAAGTGGTCCACGTACACAGTGGAAAATTACTCCAATAAAAAATAAAAATTACATTTAAAAATCCAACAAAAGTAAGGAGACATCAGCTTGTGTGGGTTTCTCCAGGCACACTCCACTCTAATTTTTAACCGAGAAACACCACAGGCCGCAAGGGCTTTTCCCTAGTTACCAGGGTGGGGAACATAGAAAGGCTGCTGCCCTCTGGCAGTTACCTGCAAAAGCAGCTTTAAAGCCCGTGCTAATGGTCATTTCATAGGAACAAGTACTGCAGAACTGTAAATGAAACTTGCCCTCAAAATGTCTTGAGGGAGGTAATGGCCAAAATATTTCAAATGGTGACACATACTTTAAGAAAACACTATGAAGAAATAAGCTCTAATCATAGCTGGAAAAATAAAAAGGACATGTCTAAAAGCTCAATTTCAACGCATTATGAGACACATGCAAATTCATCCACAAAGAGGTATCAGCTCACACCACTCAGAATAACCATCAGCAAAAACTGCAAAGAATAAATGCTGAAGGTGCTGGGAAGAAATGCATACCCTCAACTTTATGTGGGAAGTAACCTGGAAAGAGCCACTAAAGAGAGCAGAATAGAGGTGCCTTTAAAAGGTAAACATTGAGCTACCATAGGATCCAGCAGACCTATTCCTGGACCTATAAACTAAGAAGACAGAATTGGAAGGACACAGGTATGCAAATCTGCATTGCATAGTATTACAATAGCCAAGATACGGAAGTAACCAAAAAGTCCACCGACAGATGGGCGGACAAAGAAGAACTGCTACCTGTACAGATGGAATATGAGCTAGTGAAAAAATGAAACAATGCCATTTGCAGCACCATAGATGAGTCTAGACGTAATCACGCCACCTGTAGTAAGTGAGAAAGCAAAAGACACATATCCTATCATATCACTTTTAGGAGTTACTTAAAAATCGATACCAATGAAGATATTTCCACAGAGAGAGGCAATCGCAGATTCATTAAAAAACTTATGGTCACCAAATAGAAAGGGATGAGGATTGGATACATTACCATATTGGGGTTAACAGAGATATACAAACCATGTGAAATATATAATCACCAAAGACGTACGGAAGACCAGGAGAAGACTACTCAACATTCTGTCATAACGTACATGAGAAAAGGATGTGAGGAAGAATAGATACCTGTATATGTGTGAAAGAACCACATCTTGCACACCTAGAGCAAACAAACCATTGTAATCAAATTTGCTGGGATAAAAAATAAAACGTAAATTACAAATATGAACAAGAAGTAATGAGACATAAACTTAAACGGCTTTTTCCTGGCATATTCCATTCTAATATACAACCTAGAACACCACTTCCATTAAGGCTCTGTTTCCCTCGTAACCAAATTTGGTAAAGGAGAAATGCTGCCACCTTGTGGCCGTTTCCTGCAAGAGCAGCTTTAAACTCACAGCTAATGGTCACTTAACATTCACAAAGACTCAGGGTTGTAAAGGACACCTGCCCTAAAAAATTGTGCTGAAGTAGGGAATGAACAAAAAAATTCAAAACAGGCAACTGTTTCAAGAAGAGATTATGAAGAGTTAAGTTTTACTCACACTCTTTTTAAAAAAAAGGTAAATGGATAAAAGCTCAACCTCAGGGAGTGTTAGACACCTGCAATCTAATCTACAAAAAGTTTCAACTTACACCAGTCGACTGACCATCAGCAAAAAGTCTACGAACAATAAAATCTGAAGGGGTTTTACAGAACTGTGTACCCTCTACCTGCTGGTGAGACGTAAAAGGGTAACAGCCAATAATGAGAATAGAAAGGAGCTGTGTTTAAAAGTAAAAATGGAGGTACCATTCAATCCAGCAGGCGCACCATTGGACCTCTCACCTGAGAAGACAAGAATCGAGAAGACACAGGCCGCAAAAGCTGCAGTGCAGCCTTATTCACAATAGCCAAGACAGTGAAGCAATCAAAATATCCAACAAGAGGTGAATGGATAAAGAAGAAGTGGTCCATGTACACAACGGAATATTAGCCATGGAAAACAATGAACCATTGCTCTCTGAGGCACCACAAATGAGTCTGGAGATAATCATGAAACATGAGGTAAGTCGGAAAGCAAAAGACCTATATTCTATGATATCACTTATAGGCGTTATCTAATAACTGACACAAATGAACATATTTCCACAGAGAAAGACACTCACAGACTTAGAAAACAAACTATGCTCATCTAAAAGGAACGGTGGGGGGAATGGATAAATTAAGATTAGTGTTACTATATGTATACAAACACATATTATATACATATCTCAAAACTACCGACCATAAAGCAAGGGAGGTCTGCGGAACCCTGTGTAACATTTTACATGGGAAGAGGATCTGTACTTGAATAGACATATATAATCTACAAATGAACCAGATTGTGTACACCTAGGACAAACAATATTCTAAGCTTTACTCCAATTTAAAAAAATTTTTTATACCAAGAAGAAATAATGAGACATAAACTTAGGGGCGTTTCTCCATGCACATTCCAACGTAATTTACAACCTAGGAACACGACTTCCAGAAAGGCTCTGCTGCCCTAGTACCCAGATTTGGGAATGGAGAAATGCTGCCTGCTTGAGGCCACTTCCCACAAATCAGCTTTAAACCCATTGCTAAAGGTCACTAAATATTCACCAAACTTGCAGTTCGGTAAATGACACCTGCTCTCTAAAAAAATTCTGGGGTGGAAAATTGACCAAAAAATTCAAAAGAGGGCAACCTTCCAAGAAGACCATATCAAGAGTTATATTGTACTCCCAATTGTTTCCTTTTTTTAACAGAAAAGAAAACGGCGGAGAAAAATGATGAGTTTTACGAATTTTCAGAGACATGCAAACCCAAATTACAAAAACCTATTAGCTCACAGCAGACAGAAGGGCCATTAGCATAAATGCTGCAAACAATAAATGCTGAAACGATTGTGGAGAAATGTGTACCCTCGATTCTAAAGGGGACGTGGTAAGTGCCACTAATGAAAACACAAAGAAGGTGCATTGAAAAGGGAAATACGGTGCTACCAGTCAGTCAATCACACCCACTGCTGGGCCTATCACCAGAGAAAATGAGAATCAAAAAGTCACAGGCTGGCAATCCTGCACTAAAACAATATTTACCATAGCCAACACTTGGAAGCAATGAAAATGTCCATCAACCGAGGAATGCACAAAGTAGAAGTGGTCCACGCACACAGTCAAAAATTACTCCAATAAAAAATAAAAATTACATTTAAAAATCCAACAAAATAAGGAGACATCAGCTTGTGTGGGTTTGTCCAGGCACACTCCACTCTAATTTATAACCGAGAAACCCCACCGGCCGTAAGGGCTTTTCCCTAGTTACCAGGGTGGGGAAAATAGAAAGGCTGCTGCCCTCTGGCAGTTACCTGCAAAAGCAGCTTTAAAGCCTGTGCTAATGGTCATTTCATAGGAACAAATACTGCAGAACTGTAAATGAAAACTGCCCTCCAAATGTCTTGAGGGAGGTAATGGCCAAAACATTTCAAAATGTGACACATACTTTAAGAGAACACTTTGAAGTACTAAGGGGTAATCACAGCTTGAAAAATAAAAAGGACATGCCTTAAAGCTCAGTTTCAATGGATTTTGAGGCACATGCGAATTCAACCACAAAGAGGTATCAGCTCACAATTGCAAGAGTAACCATCAGCAAGAAAACTACAAACAATAAGTGCTGAAGGTGTTGTGGAGAAGTGTATACCCTCAACTTCAAGTGGGACGTAAGTTGGAAAGGGCCACAGATGAGAACAGAAAGGAGGTGCCTTAAAAAGGTAAACATTGAGCTACCATATGACCTAACAGGCCCACTCCTCGACCTATAATCTAAGAAGACAGAATTGGAAAGACACAGGCAGGCAAATCTGCATTGCACAGTATCACAATAGCCAAGATATGGAAGTAACCAAAAAGTCCACCAACAGATGGGTGGACACAGAAGAACTCCTCCATGTACAGATGGAATATTCGCTACTGAAAAAAATGAAACGATGCCATTTGCAGCACCATAGATGAGTCTAGACGTAATCACGCCACCTGTAGTAAGTAAGAAAGCAAAAGACACATATCCTATCATATCACTTTTAGGAGTTACTTAAAAATTGATACCAATGAAGATATTTCCACAGAGAAAGGCAATCACAGATTCATTAAAAAAACTTAGGTTCACCAAATAGAAAGGGATGAGGATTGGATACATTACCATATTGGGGTTAACAGAGATATACAAACCATGTGAAATATATAATCACCAAAGGCGTACGGAAGACCAGGAGAAGACTACTCAACATTCTGTCATAACCTAAATGGGAAAAGGATGCGAGGAAGAATAGATACACATATATGTGTGAAAGAACCACATCTTGCACACCAAGAAGAAACAAACCATTGTAATCAAATTTGCTGGGATAAAAAATAAAAAGTAAATTACAAATATGAACAAGAAGTAATGAGACATAAACTTAAAGGGCTTTTTCCTGGCACATTCCATTTTAATTTACAACCTAGAACACCACTTCCATTAAGGCTCTGTTTCCCTAGTAACCAAATTTGGTAAAGGAGAAATGCTGCCACCTTGTGGCCGTTTCCTGCAAGAGCAGCTTTAAAGTCACAGCTAATGGTCACTTAACATTCACAAGGACTCAGGGCTGTAAGGACACCTGCCCTAAAAAATTGTGCTGAAGTAGGGAATGGACAAAAAATTTCAAAACAGGCAAATGTTTCAAGAAGAGAATATGAAGAGTTACGTTTTACTGACGCTCTTTAAAAAAAAAAGGAAAATGGATAAAAGCTCAACCTCAGGGAGTGTTAGACCCATGCAATCTAATCTACAAAAAGTTTTCAACTTACACCAATCGACTGACCATCAGCAAAAAGTCTACGAACAATAAATGCTGAAGGGGTTTTAGAGAACTGTGAACCCTCTACCTGCTGTTGAGACGTAAAAGGGTAACAGCCAATAATGAGAATAGAAAGGAGCTGTGTTTAAAAGTAAAAATGGAGGTACCATTCAATCCAGCAGGCACACCATTGGACCTCTCACCTGAGAAGACAAGAATCGAGAAGACACAGGCCGCAAAAGCTGCAGTGCAGCCTTATTCACAATAGCCAAGACCGTGAAGCAATCAAAATATCCAACAAGAGGTGAATGGATAAAGAAGAAGTGGTCCATGTACACAATGGAATATTAGCCATGGAAAACAATGAACCATTGCTCCCTGAGGCACCACAAATGAGTCTGGAGATAATCACGAAACATGAGGTAAGTCCAAAAGCAAAAGACCTATATTCTATGATATCACTTATAGGCGTTATCTAATAACTGACACAAATGAACATATTTCCACAGAGAAAGACACTCACAGACTTAGAAAACAAACTATGCTCATCTAAAAGGAAAGGTGGAGTGAATGGATAAATTAAGATTAGTGTTACTATATGTATACAAACACATATTATATACATATCTCAAAAAGACCGACCATATAGCAAGGGAGGTCTGCGGAACATTCTGTAACATTTTACATGGGAAGAGGATCTGTACTTGAATAGACATATATAATCTACAAATGAACCAGATTGTGTACACCTAGGACAAACAATATTCTAAGCTTTACCACAATTAATACATTTTTAAAACCAAGAAGAAATAATGAGACATAAACTTATGGGGGTTTCTCCATGCACATTCCAATGTAATTTACAACCTAGGAACACGACTTCCAGAAAGGCTCTGCTGCCCTAGAAACCAGATTTGGGAATGGAGAAATGCTGCCTGCTTGAGGCCACTTCCCACAACAGCAGCTTTAAACCCATTTCTAAAGGTCAATAAATATTCACCAAACTAGCAGTTCGGGAAATGACACCTGCTCTCTAAAAAAACTCTGGGGTGGAAAATCGACCAAAAAATTCAAAAGAGGGCAACCTTCTAAGAAGACAATTTCAAGAGTTATAATGTACTCCCATTTGTTTCCTTTTTGTAACAGAAAAGAAAACGGCGGAGAAAAATAATGAGTTTTACGAATTTTCAAAGACATGCAAACCCAAATTACAAAAACCTATCAGCTCACAGCAGCCAGTAGGGCCATTAGCATAAATGCTGCAAACAATAAATGCTGAAGCGATTGTGGAGAAATGCGTACCCTCGATTCTAAGGGGGACGTGGTAAGAGCCACTAATGAAAACACAAAGGAGGTGCTTTGAAAGGGGAAACACGGTGCTACCAGTCAATGAATCACACCCACTGCTGGGCCTATCACCTGAGAAAATGAGAATCAAAAAGTCACAGGCTGGCAATCCTGCACTCCAACAATATTTACCATAGCCAACACTTGGAAGAAATGAAAATGTCCATCAACCGAGGAATGCACAAAGTAGAAGAGGTCCACGTACACAGTGGAAAATTACTCCAATAAAAAATAAAAATTACATTTAAAAATCCAACAAAAGTAAGGAGACATCAGCTTGTGTGGGTTTCTCCAGGCACACTCCACTCTAATTTTTAACCGAGAAACACCACAGGCCGCAAGGGCTTTTCCCTAGTTACCAGGGTGGGGAACATAGAAAGGCTGCTGCCCTCTGGCAGTTACCTGCAAAAGCAGCTTTAAAGCCCGTGCTAATGGTCATTTCATAGGAACAAGTACTGCAGAACTGCAAATGAAACTTGCCCTCAAAATGTCTTGAGGGAGGTAATGGCCAAAATATTTCAAATGGTGACACATACTTTAAGAAAACACTTTGAAGAAATAAGCTCTAATCATAGCTGGAAAAATAAAAAGGACATGTCTAAAAGCTCAATTTCAACGCATTATGAGACACATGCAAATTCAACCACAAAGAGGTATCAGCTCACACCACTCAGAATAACCATCAGCAAAAACTGCAAAGAATAAATGCTGAAGGTGCTGGGAAGAAATGCATACCCTCAACTTTATGTGGGACGTAACCTGGAAAGAGCCACTAAAGAGAACAGAATAGAGGTGCCTTTAAAAGGTAAACATTGAGCTACCATAGGATCCAGCAGACCTATTCCTGGACCTATAAACTAAGAAGACAGAATTGGAAGGACACAGGTATGCAAATCTGCATTGCATAGTATTACAATAGCCAAGATACGGAAGTAACCAAAAAGTCCACCGACAGATGGGCGGACAAAGAAGAACTGCTACCTGTACAGATGGAATATGAGCTAGTGAAAAAATGAAACAATGCCATTTGCAGCACCATAGATGAGTCTAGACGTAATCACGCCACCTGTAGTAAGTGAGAAAGCAAAAGACACATATCCTATGATATCACTTTTAGGAGTTACTTAAAAATCGATACCAATGAAGATATTTCCACAGAGAGAGGCAATCGCAGATTCATTAAAAAACTTATGGTTCACCAAATAGAAAGGGATGAGGATTGGATACATTACCATATTGGGGTTAACAGAGATATACAAACCATGTGAAATATATAATCACCAAAGACGTACGGAAGACCAGGAGAAGACTACTCAACATTCTGTCATAACGTACATGAGAAAAGGATGTGAGGAAGAATAGATACCTGTATATGTGTGAAAGAACCACATCTTGCACACCTAGAGCAAACAAACCATTGTAATCAAATTTGCTGGGATAAAAAATATAAACTAAATTACAAATATGAACAAGAAGTAATGAGACATAAACTTAAACGGCTTTTTCCTGGCATATTCCATTCTAATATACAACCTAGAACACCACTTCCATTAAGGCTCTGTTTCCCTCGTAACCAAATTTGGTAAAGGAGAAATGCTGCCACCTTGTGGCCGTTTCCTGCAAGAGCAGCTTTAAACTCACAGCTAGTGGTCACTTAACATTCACAAAGACTCAGGGTTGTAAAGGACACCTGCCCTAAAAAATTGTGCTGAAGTAGGGAATGAACAAAAAAATTCAAAACAGGCAAATGTTTCAAGAAGAGATTATGAAGAGTTACGTTTTACTCACACTCTTTTTAAAAAAAAGGTAAATGGATAAAAGCTCAACCTCAGGGAGTGTTAGACACCTGCAATCTAATCTACAAAAAGTTTCAACTTACACCAGTCGACTGACCATCAGCAAAAAGTCTACGAACAATAAAAGCTGAAGGGGTTTTACAGAACTGTGTACCCTCTACCTGCTGGTGAGACGTAAAAGGGTAACAGCCAATAATGAGAATAGAAAGGAGCTGTGTTTAAAAGTAAAAATGGAGGTACCATTCAATCCAGCAGGCACACCATTGGACCTCTCACCTGAGAAGACAAGAATCGAGAAGACACAGGCCGCAAAAGCTGCAGTGCAGCCTTATTCACAATAGCCAAGACAGTGAAGCAATCAAAATATCCAACAAGAGGTGAATGGATAAAGAAGAAGTGGTCCATGTACACAATGGAATATTAGCCATGGAAAACAATGAACCATTGCTCTCTGAGGCACCACAAATGAGTCTGGAGATAATCATGAAACATGAGGTAAGTCGGAAAGCAAAAGACCTATATTCTATGATATCACTTATAGGCGTTATCTAATAACTGACACAAATGAACATATTTCCACAGAGAAAGACACTCACAGACTTAGAAAACAAACTATGCTCATCTAAAAGGAACGGTGGGGGGAATGGATAAATTAAGATTAGTGTTACTATATGTATACAAACACATATTATATACATATCTCAAAAAGACTGACCATATAGCAAGGGAGGTCTGCGGAACCCTGTGTAACATTTTACATGGGAAGAGGATCTGTACTTGAATAGACATATATAATCTACAAATGAACCAGATTGTGTACACCTAGGACAAACAATATTCTAAACTTTACTCCAATTTAAAAAAATTTTTATACCAAGAAGAAATAATGAGACATAAACTTAGGGGCGTTTCTCCATGCACATTCCAACGTAATTTACAACCTAGGAACACGACTTCCAGAAAGGCTCTGCTGCCCTAGTACCCAGATTTGGGAATGGAGAAATGCTGCCTTCTTGAGGCCACTTCCCACAAATCAGCTTTAAACCCATTGCTAAAGGTCACTAAATATTCACCAAACTTGCAGTTCGGTAAATGACACCTGCTCTCTAAAAAAATTCTGGGGTGGAAAATTGACCAAAAAATTCAAAAGAGGGCAACCTTCCAAGAAGACCATATCAAGAGTTATATTGTACTCCCAATTGTTTCCTTTTTTTAACAGAAAAGAAAACGGCGGAGAAAAATGATGAGTTTTACGAATTTTCAGAGACATGCAAACCCAAATTACAAAAACCTATTAGCTCACAGCAGACAGAAGGGCCATTAGCATAAATGCTGCAAACAATAAATGCTGAAACGATTGTGGAGAAATGTGTACCCTCGATTCTAAAGGGGACGTGGTAAGTGCCACTAATGAAAACACAAAGAAGGTGCATTGAAAAGGGAAATACGGTGCTACCAGTCAGTCAATCACACCCACTGCTGGGCCTATCACCAGAGAAAATGAGAATCAAAAAGTCACAGGCTGGCAATCCTGCACTAAAACAATATTTACCATAGCCAACACTTGGAAGCAATGAAAATGTCCATCAACCGAGGAATGCACAAAGTAGAAGTGGTCCACGCACACAGTCAAAAATTACTCCAATAAAAAATAAAAATTACATTTAAAAATCCAACAAAATAAGGAGACATCAGCTTGTGTGGGTTTGTCCAGGCACACTCCACTCTAATTTATAACCGAGAAACCCCACCGGCCGTAAGGGCTTTTCCCTAGTTACCAGGGTGGGGAAAATAGAAAGGCTGCTGCCCTCTGGCAGTTACCTGCAAAAGCAGCTTTAAAGCCTGTGCTAATGGTCATTTCATAGGAACAAATACTGCAGAACTGTAAATGAAAACTGCCCTCCAAATGTCTTGAGGGAGGTAATGGCCAAAACATTTCAAAATGTGACACATACTTTAAGAGAACACTTTGAAGTACTAAGGGGTAATCACAGCTTGACAAATAAAAAGGACATGCCTTAAAGCTCAGTTTCAATGGATTTTGAGGCACATGCGAATTCAACCACAAAGAGGTATCAGCTCACAATTGCAAGAGTAACCATCAGCAAGAAAACTACAAACAATAAGTGCTGAAGGTGTTGTGGAGAAGTGTATACCCTCAACTTCAAGTGGGACGTAAGTTGGAAAGGGCCACAGATGAGAACAGAAAGGAGGTGCCTTAAAAAGGTAAACATTGAGCTACCATATGACCTAACAGGCCCACTCCTCGACCTATAATCTAAGAAGACAGAATTGGAAAGACACAGGCAGGCAAATCTGCATTGCACAGTATCACAATAGCCAAGATATGGAAGTAACCAAAAAGTCCACCAACAGATGGGTGGACACAGAAGAACTCCTCCATGTACAGATGGAATATTCGCTACTGAAAAAAATGAAACGATGCCATTTGCAGCACCATAGATGAGTCTAGACGTAATCACGCCACCTGTAGTAAGTAAGAAAGCAAAAGACACATATCCTATCATATCACTTTTAGGAGTTACTTAAAAATTGATACCAATGAAGATATTTCCACAGAGAAAGGCAATCACAGATTCATTAAAAAAACTTAGGTTCACCAAATAGAAAGGGATGAGGATTGGATACATTACCATATTGGGGTTAACAGAGATATACAAACCATGTGAAATATATAATCACCAAAGGCGTACGGAAGACCAGGAGAAGACTACTCAACATTCTGTCATAACCTAAATGGGAAAAGGATGCGAGGAAGAATAGATACACATATATGTGTGAAAGAACCACATCTTGCACACCAAGAAGAAACAAACCATTGTAATCAAATTTGCTGGGATAAAAAATAAAAAGTAAATTACAAATATGAACAAGAAGTAATGAGACATAAACTTAAAGGGCTTTTTCCTGGCACATTCCATTTTAATTTACAACCTAGAACACCACTTCCATTAAGGCTCTGTTTCCCTAGTAACCAAATTTGGTAAAGGAGAAATGCTGCCACCTTGTGGCCGTTTCCTGCAAGAGCAGCTTTAAAGTCACAGCTAATGGTCACTTAACATTCACAAGGACTCAGGGCTGTAAGGACACCTGCCCTAAAAAATTGTGCTGAAGTAGGGAATGGACAAAAAATTTCAAAACAGGCAAATGTTTCAAGAAGAGAATATGAAGAGTTACGTTTTACTGACGCTCTTTAAAAAAAAAAGGAAAATGGATAAAAGCTCAACCTCAGGGAGTGTTAGACCCATGCAATCTAATCTACAAAAAGTTTTCAACTTACACCAATCGACTGACCATCAGCAAAAAGTCTACGAACAATAAATGCTGAAGGGGTTTTAGAGAACTGTGAACCCTCTACCTGCTGTTGAGACGTAAAAGGGTAACAGCCAATAATGAGAATAGAAAGGAGCTGTGTTTAAAAGTAAAAATGGAGGTACCATTCAATCCAGCAGGCACACCATTGGACCTCTCACCTGAGAAGACAAGAATCGAGAAGACACAGGCCGCAAAAGCTGCAGTGCAGCCTTATTCACAATAGCCAAGACCGTGAAGCAATCAAAATATCCAACAAGAGGTGAATGGATAAAGAAGAAGTGGTCCATGTACACAATGGAATATTAGCCATGGAAAACAATGAACCATTGCTCCCTGAGGCACCACAAATGAGTCTGGAGATAATCACGAAACATGAGGTAAGTCCAAAAGCAAAAGACCTATATTCTATGATATCACTTATAGGCGTTATCTAATAACTGACACAAATGAACATATTTCCACAGAGAAAGACACTCACAGACTTAGAAAACAAACTATGCTCATCTAAAAGGAAAGGTGGAGTGAATGGATAAATTAAGATTAGTGTTACTATATGTATACAAACACATATTATATACATATCTCAAAAAGACCGACCATATAGCAAGGGAGGTCTGCGGAACATTCTGTAACATTTTACATGGGAAGAGGATCTGTACTTGAATAGACATATATAATCTACAAATGAACCAGATTGTGTACACCTAGGACAAACAATATTCTAAGCTTTACCACAATTAATACATTTTTAAAACCAAGAAGAAATAATGAGACATAAACTTATGGGGGTTTCTCCATGCACATTCCAATGTAATTTACAACCTAGGAACACGACTTCCAGAAAGGCTCTGCTGCCCTAGAAACCAGATTTGGGAATGGAGAAATGCTGCCTGCTTGAGGCCACTTCCCACAACAGCAGCTTTAAACCCATTTCTAAAGGTCAATAAATATTCACCAAACTAGCAGTTCGGGAAATGACACCTGCTCTCTAAAAAAACTCTGGGGTGGAAAATCGACCAAAAAATTCAAAAGAGGGCAACCTTCTAAGAAGACAATTTCAAGAGTTATAATGTACTCCCATTTGTTTCCTTTTTGTAACAGAAAAGAAAACGGCGGAGAAAAATAATGAGTTTTACGAATTTTCAAATACATGCAAACCCAAATTACAAAAACCTATCAGCTCACAGCAGCCAGTAGGGCCATTAGCATAAATGCTGCAAACAATAAATGCTGAAGCGATTGTGGAGAAATGCGTACCCTCGATTCTAAGGGGGACGTGGTAAGAGCCACTAATGAAAACACAAAGGAGGTGCTTTGAAAGGGGAAACACGGTGCTACCAGTCAATGAATCACACCCACTGCTGGGCCTATCACCTGAGAAAATGAGAATCAAAAAGTCACAGGCTGGCAATCCTGCACTCCAACAATATTTACCATAGCCAACACTTGGAAGAAATGAAAATGTCCATCAACCGAGGAATGCACAAAGTAGAAGTGGTCCACGTACACAGTGGAAAATTACTCCAATAAAAAATAAAAATTACATTTAAAAATCCAACAAAAGTAAGGAGACATCAGCTTGTGTGGGTTTCTCCAGGCACACTCCACTCTAATTTTTAACCGAGAAACACCACAGGCCGCAAGGGCTTTTCCCTAGTTACCAGGGTGGGGAACATAGAAAGGCTGCTGCCCTCTGGCAGTTACCTGCAAAAGCAGCTTTAAAGCCCGTGCTAATGGTCATTTCATAGGAACAAGTACTGCAGAACTGTAAATGAAACTTGCCCTCAAAATGTCTTGAGGGAGGTAATGGCCAAAATATTTCAAATGGTGACACATACTTTAAGAAAACACTTTGAAGAAATAAGCTCTAATCATAGCTGGAAAAATAAAAAGGACATGTCTAAAAGCTCAATTTCAACGCATTATGAGACACATGCAAATTCAACCACAAAGAGGTATCAGCTCACACCACTCAGAATAACCATCAGCAAAAACTGCAAAGAATAAATGCTGAAGGTGCTGGGAAGAAATGCATACCCTCAACTTTATGTGGGACGTAACCTGGAAAGAGCCACTAAAGAGAACAGAATAGAGGTGCCTTTAAAAGGTAAACATTGAGCTACCATAGGATCCAGCAGACCTATTCCTGGACCTATAAACTAAGAAGACAGAATTGGAAGGACACAGGTATGCAAATCTGCATTGCATAGTATTACAATAGCCAAGATACGGAAGTAACCAAAAAGTCCACCGACAGATGGGCGGACAAAGAAGAACTGCTACCTGTACAGATGGAATATGAGCTAGTGAAAAAATGAAACAATGCCATTTGCAGCACCATAGATGAGTCTAGACGTAATCACGCCACCTGTAGTAAGTGAGAAAGCAAAAGACACATATCCTATGATATCACTTTTAGGAGTTACTTAAAAATCGATACCAATGAAGATATTTCCACAGAGAGGGGCAATCGCAGATTCATTAAAAAACTTATGGTTCACCAAATAGAAAGGGATGAGGATTGGATACATTACCATATTGGGGTTAACAGAGATATACCAACCATGTGAAATATATAATCACCAAAGACGTACGGAAGACCAGGAGAAGACTACTCAACATTCTGTCATAACGTACATGAGAAAAGGATGTGAGGAAGAATAGATACCTGTATATGTGTGAAAGAACCACATCTTGCACACCTAGAGCAAACAAACCATTGTAATCAAATTTGCTGGGATAAAAAATATAAACTAAATTACAAATATGAACAAGAATTAATGAGACATAAACTTAAACGGCTTTTTCCTGGCATATTCCATTCTAATATACAACCTAGAACACCACTTCCATTAAGGCTCTGTTTCCCTCGTAACCAAATTTGGTAAAGGAGAAATGCTGCCACCTTGTGGCCGTTTCCTGCAAGAGCAGCTTTAAACTCACAGCTAGTGGTCACTTAACATTCACAAAGACTCAGGGTTGTAAAGGACACCTGCCCTAAAAAATTGTGCTGAAGTAGGGAATGAACAAAAAAATTCAAAACAGGCAAATGTTTCAAGAAGAGATTATGAAGAGTTAAGTTTTACTCACACTCTTTTTAAAAAAAAGGTAAATGGATAAAAGCTCAACCTCAGGGAGTGTTAGACACCTGCAATCTAATCTACAAAAAGTTTCAACTTACACCAGTCGACTGACCATCAGCAAAAAGTCTACGAACAATAAAAGCTGAAGGGGTTTTACAGAACTGTGTACCCTCTACCTGCTGGTGAGACGTAAAAGGGTAACAGCCAATAATGAGAATAGAAAGGAGCTGTGTTTAAAAGTAAAAATGGAGGTACCATTCAATCCAGCAGGCACACCATTGGACCTCTCACCTGAGAAGACAAGAATCGAGAAGACACAGGCCGCAAAAGCTGCAGTGCAGCCTTATTCACAATAGCCAAGACAGTGAAGCAATCAAAATATCCAACAAGAGGTGAATGGATAAAGAAGAAGTGGTCCATGTACACAATGGAATATTAGCCATGGAAAACAATGAACCATTGCTCTCTGAGGCACCACAAATGAGTCTGGAGATAATCATGAAACATGAGGTAAGTCGGAAAGCAAAAGACCTATATTCTATGATATCACTTATAGGCGTTATCTAATAACTGACACAAATGAACATATTTCCACAGAGAAAGACACTCACAGACTTAGAAAACAAACTATGCTCATCTAAAAGGAACGGTGGGGGGAATGGATAAATTAAGATTAGTGTTACTATATGTATACAAACACATATTATATACATATCTCAAAAAGACTGACCATATAGCAAGGGAGGTCTGCGGAACCCTGTGTAACATTTTACATGGGAAGAGGATCTGTACTTGAATAGACATATATAATCTACAAATGAACCAGATTGTGTACACCTAGGACAAACAATATTCTAAGCTTTACTCCAATTTAAAAAAAATTTTATACCAAGAAGAAATAATGAGACATAAACTTAGGGGCGTTTCTCCATGCACATTCCAACGTAATTTACAACCTAGGAACACGACTTCCAGAAAGGCTCTGCTGCCCTAGTACCCAGATTTGGGAATGGAGAAATGCTGCCTTCTTGAGGCCACTTCCCACAAATCAGCTTTAAACCCATTGCTAAAGGTCACTAAATATTCACCAAACTTGCAGTTCGGTAAATGACACCTGCTCTCTAAAAAAATTCTGGGGTGGAAAATTGACCAAAAAATTCAAAAGAGGGCAACCTTCCAAGAAGACCATATCAAGAGTTATATTGTACTCCCAATTGTTTCCTTTTTTTAACAGAAAAGAAAACGGCGGAGAAAAATGATGAGTTTTACGAATTTTCAGAGACATGCAAACCCAAATTACAAAAACCTATTAGCTCACAGCAGACAGAAGGGCCATTAGCATAAATGCTGCAAACAATAAATGCTGAAACGATTGTGGAGAAATGTGTACCCTCGATTCTAAAGGGGACGTGGTAAGTGCCACTAATGAAAACACAAAGAAGGTGCATTGAAAAGGGAAATACGGTGCTACCAGTCAGTCAATCACACCCACTGCTGGGCCTATCACCAGAGAAAATGAGAATCAAAAAGTCACAGGCTGGCAATCCTGCACTAAAACAATATTTACCATAGCCAACACTTGGAAGCAATGAAAATGTCCATCAACCGAGGAATGCACAAAGTAGAAGTGGTCCACGCACACAGTCAAAAATTACTCCAATAAAAAATAAAAATTACATTTAAAAATCCAACAAAATAAGGAGACATCAGCTTGTGTGGGTTTGTCCAGGCACACTCCACTCTAATTTATAACCGAGAAACCCCACCGGCCGTAAGGGCTTTTCCCTAGTTACCAGGGTGGGGAAAATAGAAAGGCTGCTGCCCTCTGGCAGTTACCTGCAAAAGCAGCTTTAAAGCCTGTGCTAATGGTCATTTCATAGGAACAAATACTGCAGAACTGTAAATGAAAACTGCCCTCAAAATGTCTTGAGGGAGGTAATGGCCAAAACATTTCAAAATGTGACACATACTTTAAGAGAACACTTTGAAGTACTAAGGGGTAATCACAGCTTGACAAATAAAAAGGACATGCCTTAAAGCTCAGTTTCAATGGATTTTGAGGCACATGCGAATTCAACCACAAAGAGGTATCAGCTCACAATTGCAAGAGTAACCATCAGCAAGAAAACTACAAACAATAAGTGCTGAAGGTGTTGTGGAGAAGTGTATACCCTCAACTTCAAGTGGGACGTAAGTTGGAAAGGGCCACAGATGAGAACAGAAAGGAGGTGCCTTAAAAAGGTAAACATTGAGCTACCATATGACCTAACAGGCCCACTCCTCGACCTATAATCTAAGAAGACAGAATTGGAAAGACACAGGCAGGCAAATCTGCATTGCACAGTATCACAATAGCCAAGATATGGAAGTAACCAAAAAGTCCACCAACAGATGGGTGGACACAGAAGAACTCCTCCATGTACAGATGGAATATTCGCTACTGAAAAAAATGAAACGATGCCATTTGCAGCACCATAGATGAGTCTAGACGTAATCACGCCACCTGTAGTAAGTAAGAAAGCAAAAGACACATATCCTATCATATCACTTTTAGGAGTTACTTAAAAATTGATACCAATGAAGATATTTCCACAGAGAAAGGCAATCACAGATTCATTAAAAAAACTTAGGTTCACCAAATAGAAAGGGATGAGGATTGGATACATTACCATATTGGGGTTAACAGAGATATACAAACCATGTGAAATATATAATCACCAAAGGCGTACGGAAGACCAGGAGAAGACTACTCAACATTCTGTCATAACCTAAATGGGAAAAGGATGCGAGGAAGAATAGATACACATATATGTGTGAAAGAACCACATCTTGCACACCAAGAAGAAACAAACCATTGTAATCAAATTTGCTGGGATAAAAAATAAAAAGTAAATTACAAATATGAACAAGAAGTAATGAGACATAAACTTAAAGGGCTTTTTCCTGGCACATTCCATTTTAATTTACAACCTAGAACACCACTTCCATTAAGGCTCTGTTTCCCTAGTAACCAAATTTGGTAAAGGAGAAATGCTGCCACCTTGTGGCCGTTTCCTGCAAGAGCAGCTTTAAAGTCACAGCTAATGGTCACTTAACATTCACAAGGACTCAGGGCTGTAAGGACACCTGCCCTAAAAAATTGTGCTGAAGTAGGGAATGGACAAAAAATTTCAAAACAGGCAAATGTTTCAAGAAGAGAATATGAAGAGTTACGTTTTACTGACGCTCTTTAAAAAAAAAAGGAAAATGGATAAAAGCTCAACCTCAGGGAGTGTTAGACCCATGCAATCTAATCTACAAAAAGTTTTCAACTTACACCAATCGACTGACCATCAGCAAAAAGTCTACGAACAATAAATGCTGAAGGGGTTTTAGAGAACTGTGAACCCTCTACCTGCTGTTGAGACGTAAAAGGGTAACAGCCAATAATGAGAATAGAAAGGAGCTGTGTTTAAAAGTAAAAATGGAGGTACCATTCAATCCAGCAGGCACACCATTGGACCTCTCACCTGAGAAGACAAGAATCGAGAAGACACAGGCCGCAAAAGCTGCAGTGCAGCCTTATTCACAATAGCCAAGACCGTGAAGCAATCAAAATATCCAACAAGAGGTGAATGGATAAAGAAGAAGTGGTCCATGTACACAATGGAATATTAGCCATGGAAAACAATGAACCATTGCTCCCTGAGGCACCACAAATGAGTCTGGAGATAATCACGAAACATGAGGTAAGTCCAAAAGCAAAAGACCTATATTCTATGATATCACTTATAGGCGTTATCTAATAACTGACACAAATGAACATATTTCCACAGAGAAAGACACTCACAGACTTAGAAAACAAACTATGCTCATCTAAAAGGAAAGGTGGAGTGAATGGATAAATTAAGATTAGTGTTACTATATGTATACAAACACATATTATATACATATCTCAAAAAGACCGACCATATAGCAAGGGAGGTCTGCGGAACATTCTGTAACATTTTACATGGGAAGAGGATCTGTACTTGAATAGACATATATAATCTACAAATGAACCAGATTGTGTACAC
Source organism: Eschrichtius robustus (assembly GCF_028021215.1). Classification (NCBI taxonomy): domain Eukaryota; kingdom Metazoa; phylum Chordata; class Mammalia; order Artiodactyla; family Eschrichtiidae; genus Eschrichtius; species Eschrichtius robustus. The sequence continues at coordinate 46,547,025 of NC_090830.1, forward strand.
CTAGGACAAACAATATTCTAAGCTTTACCACAATTAATACATTTTTAAAACCAAGAAGAAATAATGAGACATAAACTTATGGGGGTTTCTCCATGCACATTCCAATGTAATTTACAACCTAGGAACACGACTTCCAGAAAGGCTCTGCTGCCCTAGAAACCAGATTTGGGAATGGAGAAATGCTGCCTGCTTGAGGCCACTTCCCACAACAGCAGCTTTAAACCCATTTCTAAAGGTCAATAAATATTCACCAAACTAGCAGTTCGGGAAATGACACCTGCTCTCTAAAAAAACTCTGGGGTGGAAAATCGACCAAAAAATTCAAAAGAGGGCAACCTTCTAAGAAGACAATTTCAAGAGTTATAATGTACTCCCATTTGTTTCCTTTTTGTAACAGAAAAGAAAACGGCGGAGAAAAATAATGAGTTTTACGAATTTTCAAAGACATGCAAACCCAAATTACAAAAACCTATCAGCTCACAGCAGCCAGTAGGGCCATTAGCATAAATGCTGCAAACAATAAATGCTGAAGCGATTGTGGAGAAATGCGTACCCTCGATTCTAAGGGGGACGTGGTAAGAGCCACTAATGAAAACACAAAGGAGGTGCTTTGAAAGGGGAAACACGGTGCTACCAGTCAATGAATCACACCCACTGCTGGGCCTATCACCTGAGAAAATGAGAATCAAAAAGTCACAGGCTGGCAATCCTGCACTCCAACAATATTTACCATAGCCAACACTTGGAAGAAATGAAAATGTCCATCAACCGAGGAATGCACAAAGTAGAAGTGGTCCACGTACACAGTGGAAAATTACTCCAATAAAAAATAAAAATTACATTTAAAAATCCAACAAAAGTAAGGAGACATCAGCTTGTGTGGGTTTCTCCAGGCACACTCCACTCTAATTTTTAACCGAGAAACACCACAGGCCGCAAGGGCTTTTCCCTAGTTACCAGGGTGGGGAACATAGAAAGGCTGCTGCCCTCTGGCAGTTACCTGCAAAAGCAGCTTTAAAGCCCGTGCTAATGGTCATTTCATAGGAACAAGTACTGCAGAACTGTAAATGAAACTTGCCCTCAAAATGTCTTGAGGGAGGTAATGGCCAAAATATTTCAAATGGTGACACATACTTTAAGAAAACACTTTGAAGAAATAAGCTCTAATCATAGCTGGAAAAATAAAAAGGACATGTCTAAAAGCTCAATTTCAACGCATTATGAGACACATGCAAATTCAACCACAAAGAGGTATCAGCTCACACCACTCAGAATAACCATCAGCAAAAACTGCAAAGAATAAATGCTGAAGGTGCTGGGAAGAAATGCATACCCTCAACTTTATGTGGGACGTAACCTGGAAAGAGCCACTAAAGAGAACAGAATAGAGGTGCCTTTAAAAGGTAAACATTGAGCTACCATAGGATCCAGCAGACCTATTCCTGGACCTATAAACTAAGAAGACAGAATTGGAAGGACACAGGTATGCAAATCTGCATTGCATAGTATTACAATAGCCAAGATACGGAAGTAACCAAAAAGTCCACCGACAGATGGGCGGACAAAGAAGAACTGCTACCTGTACAGATGGAATATGAGCTAGTGAAAAAATGAAACAATGCCATTTGCAGCACCATAGATGAGTCTAGACGTAATCACGCCACCTGTAGTAAGTGAGAAAGCAAAAGACACATATCCTATGATATCACTTTTAGGAGTTACTTAAAAATCGATACCAATGAAGATATTTCCACAGAGAGAGGCAATCGCAGATTCATTAAAAAACTTATGGTTCACCAAATAGAAAGGGATGAGGATTGGATACATTACCATATTGGGGTTAACAGAGATATACCAACCATTTGAAATATATAATCACCAAAGACGTACGGAAGACCAGGAGAAGACTACTCAACATTCTTTCATAACGTACATGAGAAAAGGATGTGAGGAAGAATAGATACCTGTATATGTGTGAAAGAACCACATCTTGCACACCTAGAGCAAACAAACCATTGTAATCAAATTTGCTGGGATAAAAAATATAAACTAAATTACAAATATGAACAAGAAGTAATGAGACATAAACTTAAACGGCTTTTTCCTGGCATATTCCATTCTAATATACAACCTAGAACACCACTTCCATTAAGGCTCTGTTTCCCTCGTAACCAAATTTGGTAAAGGAGAAATGCTGCCACCTTGTGGCCGTTTCCTGCAAGAGCAGCTTTAAACTCACAGCTAGTGGTCACTTAACATTCACAAAGACTCAGGGTTGTAAAGGACACCTGCCCTAAAAAATTGTGCTGAAGTAGGGAATGAACAAAAAAATTCAAAACAGGCAAATGTTTCAAGAAGAGATTATGAAGAGTTAAGTTTTACTCACACTCTTTTTAAAAAAAAGGTAAATGGATAAAAGCTCAACCTCAGGGAGTGTTAGACACCTGCAATCTAATCTACAAAAAGTTTCAACTTACACCAGTCGACTGACCATCAGCAAAAAGTCTACGAACAATAAAAGCTGAAGGGGTTTTACAGAACTGTGTACCCTCTACCTGCTGGTGAGACGTAAAAGGGTAACAGCCAATAATGAGAATAGAAAGGAGCTGTGTTTAAAAGTAAAAATGGAGGTACCATTCAATCCAGCAGGCACACCATTGGACCTCTCACCTGAGAAGACAAGAATCGAGAAGACACAGGCCGCAAAAGCTGCAGTGCAGCCTTATTCACAATAGCCAAGACAGTGAAGCAAGCAAAATATCCAACAAGAGGTGAATGGATAAAGAAGAAGTGGTCCATGTACACAATGGAATATTAGCCATAGAAAACAATGAACCATTGCTCTCTGAGGCACCACAAATGAGTCTGGAGATAATCATGAAACATGAGGTAAGTCGGAAAGCAAAAGACCTATATTCTATGATATCACTTATAGGCGTTATCTAATAACTGACACAAATGAACATATTTCCACAGAGAAAGACACTCACAGACTTAGAAAACAAACTATGCTCATCTAAAAGGAACGGTGGGGGGAATGGATAAATTAAGATTAGTGTTACTATATGTATACAAACACATATTATATACATATCTCAAAAAGACTGACCATATAGCAAGGGAGGTCTGCGGAACCCTGTGTAACATTTTACATGGGAAGAGGATCTGTACTTGAATAGACATATATAATCTACAAATGAACCAGATTGTGTACACCTAGGACAAACAATATTCTAAGCTTTACTCCAATTTAAAAAAATTTTTATACCAAGAAGAAATAATGAGACATAAACTTAGGGGCGTTTCTCCATGCACATTCCAACGTAATTTACAAGCTAGGAACACGACTTCCAGAAAGGCTCTGCTGCCCTAGTACCCAGATTTGGGAATGGAGAAATGCTGCCTTCTTGAGGCCACTTCCCACAAATCAGCTTTAAACCCATTGCTAAAGGTCACTAAATATTCACCAAACTTGCAGTTCGGTAAATGACACCTGCTCTCTAAAAAAATTCTGGGGTGGAAAATTGACCAAAAAATTCAAAAGAGGGCAACCTTCCAAGAAGACCATATCAAGAGTTATATTGTACTCCCAATTGTTTCCTTTTTTTAACAGAAAAGAAAACGGCGGAGAAAAATGATGAGTTTTACGAATTTTCAGAGACATGCAAACCCAAATTACAAAAACCTATTAGCTCACAGCAGACAGAAGGGCCATTAGCATAAATGCTGCAAACAATAAATGCTGAAACGATTGTGGAGAAATGTGTACCCTCGATTCTAAAGGGGACGTGGTAAGTGCCACTAATGAAAACACAAAGAAGGTGCATTGAAAAGGGAAATACGGTGCTACCAGTCAGTCAATCACACCCACTGCTGGGCCTATCACCAGAGAAAATGAGAATCAAAAAGTCACAGGCTGGCAATCCTGCACTAAAACAATATTTAACATAGCCAACACTTGGAAGCAATGAAAATATCCATCAACCGAGGAATGCACAAAGTAGAAGTGGTCCACGCACACAGTCAAAAATTACTCCAATAAAAAATAAAAATTACATTTAAAAATCCAACAAAATAAGGAGACATCAGCTTGTGTGGGTTTGTCCAGGCACACTCCACTCTAATTTATAACCGAGAAACCCCACCGGCCATAAGGGCTTTTCCCTAGTTACCAGGGTGGGGAAAATAGAAAGGCTGCTGCCCTCTGGCAGTTACCTGCAAAAGCAGCTTTAAAGCCTGTGCTAATGGTCGTTTCATAGGAACAAATACTGCAGAACTGTAAATGAAAACTGCCCTCAAAATGTCTTGAGGGAGGTAATGGCCAAAACATTTCAAAATGTGACACATACTTTAAGAGAACACTTTGAAGTACTAAGGGGTAATCACAGCTTGAAAAATAAAAAGGACATGCCTTAAAGCTCAGTTTCAATGGATTTTGAGGCACATGCGAATTCAACCACAAAGAGGTATCAGCTCACAATTGCAAGAGTAACCATCAGCAAGAAAACTACAAACAATAAGTGCTGAAGGTGTTGTGGAGAAGTGTATACCCTCAACTTCAAGTGGGACGTAAGTTGGAAAGGGCCACAGATGAGAACAGAAAGGAGGTGCCTTAAAAAGGTAAACATTGAGCTACCATATGACCTAACAGGCCCACTCCTCGACCTATAATCTAAGAAGACAGAATTGGAAAGACACAGGCAGGCAAATCTGCATTGCACAGTATCAGAATAGCCAAGATATGGAAGTAACCAAAAAGTCCACCAACAGATGGGTGGACACAGAAGAACTCCTCCATGTACAGATGGAATATTCGCTACTGAAAAAAATGAAACAATGCCATTTGCAGCACCATAGATGAGTCTAGACGTAATCACGCCACCTGTAGTAAGTAAGAAAGCAAAAGACACATATCCTATCATATCACTTTTAGGAGTTACTTAAAAATTGATACCAATGAAGATATTTCCACAGAGAAAGGCAATCACAGATTCATTAAAAAAACTTAGGTTCACCAAATAGAAAGGGATGAGGATTGGATACATTACCATATTGGGGTTAACAGAGATATACAAACCATGTGAAATATATAATCACCAAAGGCGTACGGAAGACCAGGAGAAGACTACTCAACATTCTGTCATAACCTAAATGGGAAAAGGATGCGAGGAAGAATAGATACACATATATGTGTGAAAGAACCACATCTTGCACACCAAGAAGAAACAAACCATTGTAATCAAATTTGCTGGGATAAAAAATAAAAAGTAAATTACAAATATGAACAAGAAGTAATGAGACATAAACTTAAAGGGCTTTTTCCTGGCACATTCCATTTTAATTTACAACCTAGAACACCACTTCCATTAAGGCTCTGTTTCCCTAGTAACCAAATTTGGTAAAGGAGAAATGCTGCCACCTTGTGGCCGTTTCCTGCAAGAGCAGCTTTAAAGTCACAGCTAATGGTCACTTAACATTCACAAGGACTCAGGGCTGTAAGGACACCTGCCCTAAAAAATTGTGCTGAAGTAGGGAATGGACAAAAAATTTCAAAACAGGCAAATGTTTCAAGAAGAGAATATGAAGAGTTACGTTTTACTGACGCTCTTTTAAAAAAAAAGGAAAATGGATAAAAGCTCAACCTCAGGGAGTGTTAGACCCATGCAATCTAATCTACAAAAAGTTTTCAACTTACACCAATCGACTGACCATCAGCAAAAAGTCTACGAACAATAAATGCTGAAGGGGTTTTAGAGAACTGTGAACTCTCTACCTGCTGTTGAGACGTAAAAGGGTAACAGCCAATAATGAGAATAGAAAGGAGCTGTGTTTAAAAGTAAAAATGGAGGTACCATTCAATCCAGCAGGCACACCATTGGACCTCTCACCTGAGAAGACAAGAATCGAGAAGACACAGGCCGCAAAAGCTGCAGTGCAGCCTTATTCACAATAGCCAAGACCGTGAAGCAATCAAAATATCCAACAAGAGGTGAATGGATAAAGAAGAAGTGGTCCATGTACACAATGGAATATTAGCCATGGAAAACAATGAACCATTGCTCCCTGAGGCACCACAAATGAGTCTGGAGATAATCACGAAACATGAGGTAAGTCCAAAAGCAAAAGACCTATATTCTATGATATCACTTATAGGCGTTATCTAATAACTGACACAAATGAACATATTTCCACAGAGAAAGACACTCACAGACTTAGAAAACAAACTATGCTCATCTAAAAGGAAAGGTGGGGGGAATGGATAAATTAAGATTAGTGTTACTATATGTATACAAACACATATTATATACATATCTCAAAAAGACCGACCATATAGCAAGGGAGGTCTGCGGAACATTCTGTAAAATTTTACATGGGAAGAGGATCTGTACTTGAATAGACATATATAATCTACAAATGAACCAGATTGTGTACACCTAGGACAAACAATATTCTAAGCTTTTCCACAATTAAAAAAATTTTTAAAACCAAGAAGAAATAATGAGACATAAACTTATGGGGGTTTCTCCATGCACATTCCAATGTAATTTACAACCTAGGAACACGACTTCCAGAAAGGCTCTGCTGCCCTAGAAACCAGATTTGGGAATGGAGAAATGCTGCCTGCTTGAGGCCACTTCCCACAACAGCAGCTTTAAACCCATTTCTAAAGGTCAATAAATATTCACCAAACTTGCAGTTCGGGAAATGACACCTGCTCTCTAAAAAAACTCTGGGGTGGAAAATCGACCAAAAAATTCAAAAGAGGGCAACCTTCTAAGAAGACAATTTCAAGAGTTATAATGTACTCCCATTTGTTTCCTTTTTGTAACAGAAAAGAAAACGGCGCAGAAAAATAATGAGTTTTACGAATTTTCAAATACATGCAAACCCAAATTACAAAAACCTATCAGCTCACAGCAGCCAGTAGGGCCATTAGCATAAATGCTGCAAACAATAAATGCTGAAGCGATTGTGGAGAAATGCGTACCCTCGATTCTAAGGGGGACGTGGTAAGAGCCACTAATGAAAACACAAAGGAGGTGCTTTGAAAAGGGAAACACGGTGCTACCAGTCAATGAATCACACCCACTGCTGGGCCTATCACCTGAGAAAATGAGAATCAAAAAGTCACAAGCTGGCAATCCTGCACTCCAACAATATTTACCATAGCCAAGACTTGGAAGAAATGAAAATGTCCATCAACCGAGGAATGCACAAAGTAGAAGTGGTCCACGTACACAGTGGAAAATTACTCCAATAAAAAATAAAAATTACATTTAAAAATCCAACAAAAGTAAGGAGACATCAGCTTGTGTGGGTTTCTCCAGGCACACTCCACTCTAATTTTTAACCGAGAAACACCACAGGCCGCAAGGGCTTTTCCCTAGTTACCAGGGTGGGGAACATAGAAAGGCTGCTGCCCTCTGGCAGTTACCTGCAAAAGCAGCTTTAAAGCCCGTGCTAATGGTCATTTCATAGGAACAAGTACTGCAGAACTGTAAATGAAACTTGCCCTCAAAATGTCTTGAGGGAGGTAATGGCCAAAATATTTCAAATGGTGACACATACTTTAAGAAAACACTATGAAGAAATAAGCTCTAATCATAGCTGGAAAAATAAAAAGGACATGTCTAAAAGCTCAATTTCAACGCATTATGAGACACATGCAAATTCATCCACAAAGAGGTATCAGCTCACACCACTCAGAATAACCATCAGCAAAAACTGCAAAGAATAAATGCTGAAGGTGCTGGGAAGAAATGCATACCCTCAACTTTATGTGGGAAGTAACCTGGAAAGAGCCACTAAAGAGAGCAGAATAGAGGTGCCTTTAAAAGGTAAACATTGAGCTACCATAGGATCCAGCAGACCTATTCCTGGACCTATAAACTAAGAAGACAGAATTGGAAGGACACAGGTATGCAAATCTGCATTGCATAGTATTACAATAGCCAAGATACGGAAGTAACCAAAAAGTCCACCGACAGATGGGCGGACAAAGAAGAACTGCTACCTGTACAGATGGAATATGAGCTAGTGAAAAAATGAAACAATGCCATTTGCAGCACCATAGATGAGTCTAGACGTAATCACGCCACCTGTAGTAAGTGAGAAAGCAAAAGACACATATCCTATCATATCACTTTTAGGAGTTACTTAAAAATCGATACCAATGAAGATATTTCCACAGAGAGAGGCAATCGCAGATTCATTAAAAAACTTATGGTCACCAAATAGAAAGGGATGAGGATTGGATACATTACCATATTGGGGTTAACAGAGATATACAAACCATGTGAAATATATAATCACCAAAGACGTACGGAAGACCAGGAGAAGACTACTCAACATTCTGTCATAACGTACATGAGAAAAGGATGTGAGGAAGAATAGATACCTGTATATGTGTGAAAGAACCACATCTTGCACACCTAGAGCAAACAAACCATTGTAATCAAATTTGCTGGGATAAAAAATAAAACGTAAATTACAAATATGAACAAGAAGTAATGAGACATAAACTTAAACGGCTTTTTCCTGGCATATTCCATTCTAATATACAACCTAGAACACCACTTCCATTAAGGCTCTGTTTCCCTCGTAACCAAATTTGGTAAAGGAGAAATGCTGCCACCTTGTGGCCGTTTCCTGCAAGAGCAGCTTTAAACTCACAGCTAATGGTCACTTAACATTCACAAAGACTCAGGGTTGTAAAGGACACCTGCCCTAAAAAATTGTGCTGAAGTAGGGAATGAACAAAAAAATTCAAAACAGGCAACTGTTTCAAGAAGAGATTATGAAGAGTTAAGTTTTACTCACACTCTTTTTAAAAAAAAGGTAAATGGATAAAAGCTCAACCTCAGGGAGTGTTAGACACCTGCAATCTAATCTACAAAAAGTTTCAACTTACACCAGTCGACTGACCATCAGCAAAAAGTCTACGAACAATAAAATCTGAAGGGGTTTTACAGAACTGTGTACCCTCTACCTGCTGGTGAGACGTAAAAGGGTAACAGCCAATAATGAGAATAGAAAGGAGCTGTGTTTAAAAGTAAAAATGGAGGTACCATTCAATCCAGCAGGCGCACCATTGGACCTCTCACCTGAGAAGACAAGAATCGAGAAGACACAGGCCGCAAAAGCTGCAGTGCAGCCTTATTCACAATAGCCAAGACAGTGAAGCAATCAAAATATCCAACAAGAGGTGAATGGATAAAGAAGAAGTGGTCCATGTACACAACGGAATATTAGCCATGGAAAACAATGAACCATTGCTCTCTGAGGCACCACAAATGAGTCTGGAGATAATCATGAAACATGAGGTAAGTCGGAAAGCAAAAGACCTATATTCTATGATATCACTTATAGGCGTTATCTAATAACTGACACAAATGAACATATTTCCACAGAGAAAGACACTCACAGACTTAGAAAACAAACTATGCTCATCTAAAAGGAACGGTGGGGGGAATGGATAAATTAAGATTAGTGTTACTATATGTATACAAACACATATTATATACATATCTCAAAACTACCGACCATAAAGCAAGGGAGGTCTGCGGAACCCTGTGTAACATTTTACATGGGAAGAGGATCTGTACTTGAATAGACATATATAATCTACAAATGAACCAGATTGTGTACACCTAGGACAAACAATATTCTAAGCTTTACTCCAATTTAAAAAAATTTTTTATACCAAGAAGAAATAATGAGACATAAACTTAGGGGCGTTTCTCCATGCACATTCCAACGTAATTTACAACCTAGGAACACGACTTCCAGAAAGGCTCTGCTGCCCTAGTACCCAGATTTGGGAATGGAGAAATGCTGCCTGCTTGAGGCCACTTCCCACAAATCAGCTTTAAACCCATTGCTAAAGGTCACTAAATATTCACCAAACTTGCAGTTCGGTAAATGACACCTGCTCTCTAAAAAAATTCTGGGGTGGAAAATTGACCAAAAAATTCAAAAGAGGGCAACCTTCCAAGAAGACCATATCAAGAGTTATATTGTACTCCCAATTGTTTCCTTTTTTTAACAGAAAAGAAAACGGCGGAGAAAAATGATGAGTTTTACGAATTTTCAGAGACATGCAAACCCAAATTACAAAAACCTATCAGCTCACAGCAGACAGAAGGGCCATTAGCATAAATGCTGCAAACAATAAATGCTAAAACGATTGTGGAGAAATGTGTACCCTCGATTCTAAAGGGGACGTGGTAAGTGCCACTAATGAAAACACAAAGAAGGTGCATTGAAAAGGGAAATACGGTGCTACCAGTCAGTCAATCACACCCACTGCTGGGCCTATCACCAGAGAAAATGAGAATCAAAAAGTCACAGGCTGGCAGTCCTGCACTAAAACAATATTTACCATAGCCAACACTTGGAAGCAATGAAAATGTCCATCAACCGAGGAATGCACTAAGTAGAAGTGGTCCACGCACACAGTCGAAAATTACTCCAATAAAAAATAAAAATTACATTTAAAAATCCAACAAAAATAAGGAGACATCAGCTTGTGTGGGTTTGTCCAGGCACACTCCACTCTAATTTATAACCAAGAAACCCCACCGGCCGTAAGGGCTTTTCCCTAGTTACCAGGGTGGGGAAAATAGAAAGGCTGCTGCCCTCTGGCAGTTACCTGCAAAAGCAGCTTTAAAGCCTGAGCTAATGGTCATTTCATAGGAACAAATACTGCAGAACTGTAAATGAAAACTGCCCTCAAAATGTCTTGAGGGAGGTAATGGCCAAAACATTTCAAAATGTGACACATACTTTAAGAGAACACTTTGAAGAACTAAGGGGTAATCACAGCTTGAAAAATAAAAAGGACATGCCTTAAAGCTCAGTTTCAACGGATTTTGAGGCACATGCGAATTCAACCACAAAGAGGTATCAGCTCACAATTGCAAGAGTAACCATCAGCAAGAAAACTACAAACAATAAGTGCTGAAGGTGTTGTGGAGAAGTGTATACCCTCAACTTCAAGTGGGACGTAAGTTGGAAAGGGCCACAGATGAGAGCAGAAAGGAGGTGCCTTAAAAAGGTAAACATTGAGCTACCATATGACCTAACAGGCCCACTCCTCGACCTATAATCTAAGAAGTCAGAATTGGAAAGACACAGGCAGGCAAATCTGCATTGCACAGTATCACAATAGCCAAGATATGGAAGTAACCAAAAAGTCCACCAACAGATGGGTGGACACAGAAGAACTCCTCCATGTACAGATGGAATATTCGCTACTGAAAAAAATGAAACGATGCCATTTGCAGCACCATAGATGATTCTAGACGTAATCTCGCCACCTGTAGTAAGTAAGAAAGCAAAAGACACATATCCTATCATATCACTTTTAGGAGTTACTTAAAAATTGATACCAATGAAGATATTTCCACAGAGAAAGGCAATCACAGATTCATTAAAAAAACTTAGGTTCACCAAATAGAAAGGGATGAGGATTGGATACATTACCATATTGGGGTTAACAGAGATATACAAACCATGTGAAATATATAATCACCAAAGGCGTACGGAAGACCAGGAGAAGACTACTCAACATTCTGTCATAACCTAAATGGGAAAAGGATGCGAGGAAGAATAGATACACATATATGTGTGAAAGAACCACATCTTGCACACCAAGAAGAAACAAACCATTGTAATCAAATTTGCTGGGATAAAAAATAAAAAGTAAATTACAAATATGAACAAGAAGTAATGAGACATAAACTTAAAGGGCTTTTTCCTGGCACATTCCATTTTAATTTACAACCTAGAACACCACTTCCATTAAGGCTCTGTTTCCCTAGTAACCAAATTTGGTAAAGGAGAAATGCTGCCACCTTGTGGCCGTTTCCTGCAAGAGCAGCTTTAAAGTCACAGCTAATGGTCACTTAACATTCACAAGGACTCAGGGCTGTAAGGACACCTGCCCTAAAAAATTGTGCTGAAGTAGGGAATGGACAAAAAATTTCAAAACAGGCAAATGTTTCAAGAAGAGAATATGAAGAGTTACGTTTTACTGACGCTCTTTAAAAAAAAAAGGAAAATGGATAAAAGCTCAACCTCAGGGAGTGTTAGACCCATGCAATCTAATCTACAAAAAGTTTTCAACTTACACCAATCGACTGACCATCAGCAAAAAGTCTACGAACAATAAATGCTGAAGGGGTTTTAGAGAACTGTGAACCCTCTACCTGCTGTTGAGACGTAAAAGGGTAACAGCCAATAATGAGAATAGAAAGGAGCTGTGTTTAAAAGTAAAAATGGAGGTACCATTCAATCCAGCAGGCACACCATTGGACCTCTCACCTGAGAAGACAAGAATCGAGAAGACACAGGCCGCAAAAGCTGCAGTGCAGCCTTATTCACAATAGCCAAGACCGTGAAGCAATCAAAATATCCAACAAGAGGTGAATGGATAAAGAAGAAGTGGTCCATGTACACAATGGAATATTAGCCATGGAAAACAATGAACCATTGCTCCCTGAGGCACCACAAATGAGTCTGGAGATAATCACGAAACATGAGGTAAGTCCAAAAGCAAAAGACCTATATTCTATGATATCACTTATAGGCGTTATCTAATAACTGACACAAATGAACATATTTCCACAGAGAAAGACACTCACAGACTTAGAAAACAAACTATGCTCATCTAAAAGGAAAGGTGGAGTGAATGGATAAATTAAGATTAGTGTTACTATATGTATACAAACACATATTATATACATATCTCAAAAAGACCGACCATATAGCAAGGGAGGTCTGCGGAACATTCTGTAACATTTTACATGGGAAGAGGATCTGTACTTGAATAGACATATATAATCTACAAATGAACCAGATTGTGTACACCTAGGACAAACAATATTCTAAGCTTTACCACAATTAATACATTTTTAAAACCAAGAAGAAATAATGAGACATAAACTTATGGGGGTTTCTCCATGCACATTCCAATGTAATTTACAACCTAGGAACACGACTTCCAGAAAGGCTCTGCTGCCCTAGAAACCAGATTTGGGAATGGAGAAATGCTGCCTGCTTGAGGCCACTTCCCACAACAGCAGCTTTAAACCCATTTCTAAAGGTCAATAAATATTCACCAAACTAGCAGTTCGGGAAATGACACCTGCTCTCTAAAAAAACTCTGGGGTGGAAAATCGACCAAAAAATTCAAAAGAGGGCAACCTTCTAAGAAGACAATTTCAAGAGTTATAATGTACTCCCATTTGTTTCCTTTTTGTAACAGAAAAGAAAACGGCGGAGAAAAATAATGAGTTTTACGAATTTTCAAAGACATGCAAACCCAAATTACAAAAACCTATCAGCTCACAGCAGCCAGTAGGGCCATTAGCATAAATGCTGCAAACAATAAATGCTGAAGCGATTGTGGAGAAATGCGTACCCTCGATTCTAAGGGGGACGTGGTAAGAGCCACTAATGAAAACACAAAGGAGGTGCTTTGAAAGGGGAAACACGGTGCTACCAGTCAATGAATCACACCCACTGCTGGGCCTATCACCTGAGAAAATGAGAATCAAAAAGTCACAGGCTGGCAATCCTGCACTCCAACAATATTTACCATAGCCAACACTTGGAAGAAATGAAAATGTCCATCAACCGAGGAATGCACAAAGTAGAAGTGGTCCACGTACACAGTGGAAAATTACTCCAATAAAAAATAAAAATTACATTTAAAAATCCAACAAAAGTAAGGAGACATCAGCTTGTGTGGGTTTCTCCAGGCACACTCCACTCTAATTTTTAACCGAGAAACACCACAGGCCGCAAGGGCTTTTCCCTAGTTACCAGGGTGGGGAACATAGAAAGGCTGCTGCCCTCTGGCAGTTACCTGCAAAAGCAGCTTTAAAGCCCGTGCTAATGGTCATTTCATAGGAACAAGTACTGCAGAACTGTAAATGAAACTTGCCCTCAAAATGTCTTGAGGGAGGTAATGGCCAAAATATTTCAAATGGTGACACATACTTTAAGAAAACACTTTGAAGAAATAAGCTCTAATCATAGCTGGAAAAATAAAAAGGACATGTCTAAAAGCTCAATTTCAACGCATTATGAGACACATGCAAATTCAACCACAAAGAGGTATCAGCTCACACCACTCAGAATAACCATCAGCAAAAACTGCAAAGAATAAATGCTGAAGGTGCTGGGAAGAAATGCATACCCTCAACTTTATGTGGGACGTAACCTGGAAAGAGCCACTAAAGAGAACAGAATAGAGGTGCCTTTAAAAGGTAAACATTGAGCTACCATAGGATCCAGCAGACCTATTCCTGGACCTATAAACTAAGAAGACAGAATTGGAAGGACACAGGTATGCAAATCTGCATTGCATAGTATTACAATAGCCAAGATACGGAAGTAACCAAAAAGTCCACCGACAGATGGGCGGACAAAGAAGAACTGCTACCTGTACAGATGGAATATGAGCTAGTGAAAAAATGAAACAATGCCATTTGCAGCACCATAGATGAGTCTAGACGTAATCACGCCACCTGTAGTAAGTGAGAAAGCAAAAGACACATATCCTATGATATCACTTTTAGGAGTTACTTAAAAATCGATACCAATGAAGATATTTCCACAGAGAGAGGCAATCGCAGATTCATTAAAAAACTTATGGTTCACCAAATAGAAAGGGATGAGGATTGGATACATTACCATATTGGGGTTAACAGAGATATACCAACCATTTGAAATATATAATCACCAAAGACGTACGGAAGACCAGGAGAAGACTACTCAACATTCTTTCATAACGTACATGAGAAAAGGATGTGAGGAAGAATAGATACCTGTATATGTGTGAAAGAACCACATCTTGCACACCTAGAGCAAACAAACCATTGTAATCAAATTTGCTGGGATAAAAAATATAAACTAAATTACAAATATGAACAAGAAGTAATGAGACATAAACTTAAACGGCTTTTTCCTGGCATATTCCATTCTAATATACAACCTAGAACACCACTTCCATTAAGGCTCTGTTTCCCTCGTAACCAAATTTGGTAAAGGAGAAATGCTGCCACCTTGTGGCCGTTTCCTGCAAGAGCAGCTTTAAACTCACAGCTAGTGGTCACTTAACATTCACAAAGACTCAGGGTTGTAAAGGACACCTGCCCTAAAAAATTGTGCTGAAGTAGGGAATGAACAAAAAAATTCAAAACAGGCAAATGTTTCAAGAAGAGATTATGAAGAGTTAAGTTTTACTCACACTCTTTTTAAAAAAAAGGTAAATGGATAAAAGCTCAACCTCAGGGAGTGTTAGACACCTGCAATCTAATCTACAAAAAGTTTCAACTTACACCAGTCGACTGACCATCAGCAAAAAGTCTACGAACAATAAAAGCTGAAGGGGTTTTACAGAACTGTGTACCCTCTACCTGCTGGTGAGACGTAAAAGGGTAACAGCCAATAATGAGAATAGAAAGGAGCTGTGTTTAAAAGTAAAAATGGAGGTACCATTCAATCCAGCAGGCACACCATTGGACCTCTCACCTGAGAAGACAAGAATCGAGAAGACACAGGCCGCAAAAGCTGCAGTGCAGCCTTATTCACAATAGCCAAGACAGTGAAGCAAGCAAAATATCCAACAAGAGGTGAATGGATAAAGAAGAAGTGGTCCATGTACACAATGGAATATTAGCCATAGAAAACAATGAACCATTGCTCTCTGAGGCACCACAAATGAGTCTGGAGATAATCATGAAACATGAGGTAAGTCGGAAAGCAAAAGACCTATATTCTATGATATCACTTATAGGCGTTATCTAATAACTGACACAAATGAACATATTTCCACAGAGAAAGACACTCACAGACTTAGAAAACAAACTATGCTCATCTAAAAGGAACGGTGGGGGGAATGGATAAATTAAGATTAGTGTTACTATATGTATACAAACACATATTATATACATATCTCAAAAAGACTGACCATATAGCAAGGGAGGTCTGCGGAACCCTGTGTAACATTTTACATGGGAAGAGGATCTGTACTTGAATAGACATATATAATCTACAAATGAACCAGATTGTGTACACCTAGGACAAACAATATTCTAAGCTTTACTCCAATTTAAAAAAATTTTTATACCAAGAAGAAATAATGAGACATAAACTTAGGGGCGTTTCTCCATGCACATTCCAACGTAATTTACAAGCTAGGAACACGACTTCCAGAAAGGCTCTGCTGCCCTAGTACCCAGATTTGGGAATGGAGAAATGCTGCCTTCTTGAGGCCACTTCCCACAAATCAGCTTTAAACCCATTGCTAAAGGTCACTAAATATTCACCAAACTTGCAGTTCGGTAAATGACACCTGCTCTCTAAAAAAATTCTGGGGTGGAAAATTGACCAAAAAATTCAAAAGAGGGCAACCTTCCAAGAAGACCATATCAAGAGTTATATTGTACTCCCAATTGTTTCCTTTTTTTAACAGAAAAGAAAACGGCGGAGAAAAATGATGAGTTTTACGAATTTTCAGAGACATGCAAACCCAAATTACGAAAACCTATTAGCTCACAGCAGACAGAAGGGCCATTAGCATAAATGCTGCAAACAATAAATGCTGAAACGATTGTGGAGAAATGTGTACCCTCGATTCTAAAGGGGACGTGGTAAGTGCCACTAATGAAAACACAAAGAAGGTGCATTGAAAAGGGAAATACGGTGCTACCAGTCAGTCAATCACACCCACTGCTGGGCCTATCACCAGAGAAAATGAGAATCAAAAAGTCACAGGCTGGCAATCCTGCACTAAAACAATATTTAACATAGCCAACACTTGGAAGCAATGAAAATATCCATCAACCGAGGAATGCACAAAGTAGAAGTGGTCCACGCACACAGTCAAAAATTACTCCAATAAAAAATAAAAATTACATTTAAAAATCCAACAAAATAAGGAGACATCAGCTTGTGTGGGTTTGTCCAGGCACACTCCACTCTAATTTATAACCGAGAAACCCCACCGGCCATAAGGGCTTTTCCCTAGTTACCAGGGTGGGGAAAATAGAAAGGCTGCTGCCCTCTGGCAGTTACCTGCAAAAGCAGCTTTAAAGCCTGTGCTAATGGTCGTTTCATAGGAACAAATACTGCAGAACTGTAAATGAAAACTGCCCTCAAAATGTCTTGAGGGAGGTAATGGCCAAAACATTTCAAAATGTGACACATACTTTAAGAGAACACTTTGAAGTACTAAGGGGTAATCACAGCTTGAAAAATAAAAAGGACATGCCTTAAAGCTCAGTTTCAATGGATTTTGAGGCACATGCGAATTCAACCACAAAGAGGTATCAGCTCACAATTGCAAGAGTAACCATCAGCAAGAAAACTACAAACAATAAGTGCTGAAGGTGTTGTGGAGAAGTGTATACCCTCAACTTCAAGTGGGACGTAAGTTGGAAAGGGCCACAGATGAGAACAGAAAGGAGGTGCCTTAAAAAGGTAAACATTGAGCTACCATATGACCTAACAGGCACACTCCTCGACCTATAATCTAAGAAGACAGAATTGGAAAGACACAGGCAGGCAAATCTGCATTGCACAGTATCAGAATAGCCAAGATATGGAAGTAACCAAAAAGTCCACCAACAGATGGGTGGACACAGAAGAACTCCTCCATGTACAGATGGAATATTCGCTACTGAAAAAAATGAAACAATGCCATTTGCAGCACCATAGATGAGTCTAGACGTAATCACGCCACCTGTAGTAAGTAAGAAAGCAAAAGACACATATCCTATCATATCACTTTTAGGAGTTACTTAAAAATTGATACCAATGAAGATATTTCCACAGAGAAAGGCAATCACAGATTCATTAAAAAAACTTAGGTTCACCAAATAGAAAGGGATGAGGATTGGATACATTACCATATTGGGGTTAACAGAGATATACAAACCATGTGAAATATATAATCACCAAAGGCGTACGGAAGACCAGGAGAAGACTACTCAACATTCTGTCATAACCTAAATGGGAAAAGGATGCGAGGAAGAATAGATACACATATATGTGTGAAAGAACCACATCTTGCACACCAAGAAGAAACAAACCATTGTAATCAAATTTGCTGGGATAAAAAATAAAAAGTAAATTACAAATATGAACAAGAAGTAATGAGACATAAACTTAAAGGGCTTTTTCCTGGCACATTCCATTTTAATTTACAACCTAGAACACCACTTCCATTAAGGCTCTGTTTCCCTAGTAACCAAATTTGGTAAAGGAGAAATGCTGCCACCTTGTGGCCGTTTCCTGCAAGAGCAGCTTTAAAGTCACAGCTAATGGTCACTTAACATTCACAAGGACTCAGGGCTGTAAGGACACCTGCCCTAAAAAATTGTGCTGAAGTAGGGAATGGACAAAAAATTTCAAAACAGGCAAATGTTTCAAGAAGAGAATATGAAGAGTTACGTTTTACTGACGCTCTTTTAAAAAAAAAGGAAAATGGATAAAAGCTCAACCTCAGGGAGTGTTAGACCCATGCAATCTAATCTACAAAAAGTTTTCAACTTACACCAATCGACTGACCATCAGCAAAAAGTCTACGAACAATAAATGCTGAAGGGGTTTTAGAGAACTGTGAACCCTCTACCTGCTGTTGAGACGTAAAAGGGTAACAGCCAATAATGAGAATAGAAAGGAGCTGTGTTTAAAAGTAAAAATGGAGGTACCATTCAATCCAGCAGGCACACCATTGGACCTCTCACCTGAGAAGACAAGAATCGAGAAGACACAGGCCGCAAAAGCTGCAGTGCAGCCTTATTCACAATAGCCAAGACCGTGAAGCAATCAAAATATCCAACAAGAGGTGAATGGATAAAGAAGAAGTGGTCCATGTACACAATGGAATATTAGCCATGGAAAACAATGAACCATTGCTCCCTGAGGCACCACAAATGAGTCTGGAGATAATCACGAAACATGAGGTAAGTCCAAAAGCAAAAGACCTATATTCTATGATATCACTTATAGGCGTTATCTAATAACTGACACAAATGAACATATTTCCACAGAGAAAGACACTCACAGACTTAGAAAACAAACTATGCTCATCTAAAAGGAAAGGTGGGGGGAATGGATAAATTAAGATTAGTGTTACTATATGTATACAAACACATATTATATACATATCTCAAAAAGACCGACCATATAGCAAGGGAGGTCTGCGGAACATTCTGTAAAATTTTACATGGGAAGAGGATCTGTACTTGAATAGACATATATAATCTACAAATGAACCAGATTGTGTACACCTAGGACAAACAATATTCTAAGCTTTTCCACAATTAAAAAAATTTTTAAAACCAAGAAGAAATAATGAGACATAAACTTATGGGGGTTTCTCCATGCACATTCCAATGTAATTTACAACCTAGGAACACGACTTCCAGAAAGGCTCTGCTGCCCTAGAAACCAGATTTGGGAATGGAGAAATGCTGCCTGCTTGAGGCCACTTCCCACAACAGCAGCTTTAAACCCATTTCTAAAGGTCAATAAATATTCACCAAACTTGCAGTTCGGGAAATGACACCTGCTCTCTAAAAAAACTCTGGGGTGGAAAATCGACCAAAAAATTCAAAAGAGGGCAACCTTCTAAGAAGACAATTTCAAGAGTTATAATGTACTCCCATTTGTTTCCTTTTTGTAACAGAAAAGAAAACGGCGCAGAAAAATAATGAGTTTTACGAATTTTCAAATACATGCAAACCCAAATTACAAAAACCTATCAGCTCACAGCAGCCAGTAGGGCCATTAGCATAAATGCTGCAAACAATAAATGCTGAAGCGATTGTGGAGAAATGCGTACCCTCGATTCTAAGGGGGACGTGGTAAGAGCCACTAATGAAAACACAAAGGAGGTGCTTTGAAAAGGGAAACACGGTGCTACCAGTCAATGAATCACACCCACTGCTGGGCCTATCACCTGAGAAAATGAGAATCAAAAAGTCACAAGCTGGCAATCCTGCACTCCAACAATATTTACCATAGCCAAGACTTGGAAGAAATGAAAATGTCCATCAACCGAGGAATGCACAAAGTAGAAGTGGTCCACGTACACAGTGGAAAATTACTCCAATAAAAAATAAAAATTACATTTAAAAATCCAACAAAAGTAAGGAGACATCAGCTTGTGTGGGTTTCTCCAGGCACACTCCACTCTAATTTTTAACCGAGAAACACCACAGGCCGCAAGGGCTTTTCCCTAGTTACCAGGGTGGGGAACATAGAAAGGCTGCTGCCCTCTGGCAGTTACCTGCAAAAGCAGCTTTAAAGCCCGTGCTAATGGTCATTTCATAGGAACAAGTACTGCAGAACTGTAAATGAAACTTGCCCTCAAAATGTCTTGAGGGAGGTAATGGCCAAAATATTTCAAATGGTGACACATACTTTAAGAAAACACTATGAAGAAATAAGCTCTAATCATAGCTGGAAAAATAAAAAGGACATGTCTAAAAGCTCAATTTCAACGCATTATGAGACACATGCAAATTCATCCACAAAGAGGTATCAGCTCACACCACTCAGAATAACCATCAGCAAAAACTGCAAAGAATAAATGCTGAAGGTGCTGGGAAGAAATGCATACCCTCAACTTTATGTGGGAAGTAACCTGGAAAGAGCCACTAAAGAGAGCAGAATAGAGGTGCCTTTAAAAGGTAAACATTGAGCTACCATAGGATCCAGCAGACCTATTCCTGGACCTATAAACTAAGAAGACAGAATTGGAAGGACACAGGTATGCAAATCTGCATTGCATAGTATTACAATAGCCAAGATACGGAAGTAACCAAAAAGTCCACCGACAGATGGGCGGACAAAGAAGAACTGCTACCTGTACAGATGGAATATGAGCTAGTGAAAAAATGAAACAATGCCATTTGCAGCACCATAGATGAGTCTAGACGTAATCACGCCACCTGTAGTAAGTGAGAAAGCAAAAGACACATATCCTATCATATCACTTTTAGGAGTTACTTAAAAATCGATACCAATGAAGATATTTCCACAGAGAGAGGCAATCGCAGATTCATTAAAAAACTTATGGTCACCAAATAGAAAGGGATGAGGATTGGATACATTACCATATTGGGGTTAACAGAGATATACAAACCATGTGAAATATATAATCACCAAAGACGTACGGAAGACCAGGAGAAGACTACTCAACATTCTGTCATAACGTACATGAGAAAAGGATGTGAGGAAGAATAGATACCTGTATATGTGTGAAAGAACCACATCTTGCACACCTAGAGCAAACAAACCATTGTAATCAAATTTGCTGGGATAAAAAATAAAACGTAAATTACAAATATGAACAAGAAGTAATGAGACATAAACTTAAACGGCTTTTTCCTGGCATATTCCATTCTAATATACAACCTAGAACACCACTTCCATTAAGGCTCTGTTTCCCTCGTAACCAAATTTGGTAAAGGAGAAATGCTGCCACCTTGTGGCCGTTTCCTGCAAGAGCAGCTTTAAACTCACAGCTAATGGTCACTTAACATTCACAAAGACTCAGGGTTGTAAAGGACACCTGCCCTAAAAAATTGTGCTGAAGTAGGGAATGAACAAAAAAATTCAAAACAGGCAACTGTTTCAAGAAGAGATTATGAAGAGTTAAGTTTTACTCACACTCTTTTTAAAAAAAAGGTAAATGGATAAAAGCTCAACCTCAGGGAGTGTTAGACACCTGCAATCTAATCTACAAAAAGTTTCAACTTACACCAGTCGACTGACCATCAGCAAAAAGTCTACGAACAATAAAATCTGAAGGGGTTTTACAGAACTGTGTACCCTCTACCTGCTGGTGAGACGTAAAAGGGTAACAGCCAATAATGAGAATAGAAAGGAGCTGTGTTTAAAAGTAAAAATGGAGGTACCATTCAATCCAGCAGGCGCACCATTGGACCTCTCACCTGAGAAGACAAGAATCGAGAAGACACAGGCCGCAAAAGCTGCAGTGCAGCCTTATTCACAATAGCCAAGACAGTGAAGCAATCAAAATATCCAACAAGAGGTGAATGGATAAAGAAGAAGTGGTCCATGTACACAACGGAATATTAGCCATGGAAAACAATGAACCATTGCTCTCTGAGGCACCACAAATGAGTCTGGAGATAATCATGAAACATGAGGTAAGTCGGAAAGCAAAAGACCTATATTCTATGATATCACTTATAGGCGTTATCTAATAACTGACACAAATGAACATATTTCCACAGAGAAAGACACTCACAGACTTAGAAAACAAACTATGCTCATCTAAAAGGAACGGTGGGGGGAATGGATAAATTAAGATTAGTGTTACTATATGTATACAAACACATATTATATACATATCTCAAAACTACCGACCATAAAGCAAGGGAGGTCTGCGGAACCCTGTGTAACATTTTACATGGGAAGAGGATCTGTACTTGAATAGACATATATAATCTACAAATGAACCAGATTGTGTACACCTAGGACAAACAATATTCTAAGCTTTACTCCAATTTAAAAAAATTTTTTATACCAAGAAGAAATAATGAGACATAAACTTAGGGGCGTTTCTCCATGCACATTCCAACGTAATTTACAACCTAGGAACACGACTTCCAGAAAGGCTCTGCTGCCCTAGTACCCAGATTTGGGAATGGAGAAATGCTGCCTGCTTGAGGCCACTTCCCACAAATCAGCTTTAAACCCATTGCTAAAGGTCACTAAATATTCACCAAACTTGCAGTTCGGTAAATGACACCTGCTCTCTAAAAAAATTCTGGGGTGGAAAATTGACCAAAAAATTCAAAAGAGGGCAACCTTCCAAGAAGACCATATCAAGAGTTATATTGTACTCCCAATTGTTTCCTTTTTTTAACAGAAAAGAAAACGGCGGAGAAAAATGATGAGTTTTACGAATTTTCAGAGACATGCAAACCCAAATTACAAAAACCTATCAGCTCACAGCAGACAGAAGGGCCATTAGCATAAATGCTGCAAACAATAAATGCTAAAACGATTGTGGAGAAATGTGTACCCTCGATTCTAAAGGGGACGTGGTAAGTGCCACTAATGAAAACACAAAGAAGGTGCATTGAAAAGGGAAATACGGTGCTACCAGTCAGTCAATCACACCCACTGCTGGGCCTATCACCAGAGAAAATGAGAATCAAAAAGTCACAGGCTGGCAGTCCTGCACTAAAACAATATTTACCATAGCCAACACTTGGAAGCAATGAAAATGTCCATCAACCGAGGAATGCACTAAGTAGAAGTGGTCCACGCACACAGTCGAAAATTACTCCAATAAAAAATAAAAATTACATTTAAAAATCCAACAAAAATAAGGAGACATCAGCTTGTGTGGGTTTGTCCAGGCACACTCCACTCTAATTTATAACCAAGAAACCCCACCGGCCGTAAGGGCTTTTCCCTAGTTACCAGGGTGGGGAAAATAGAAAGGCTGCTGCCCTCTGGCAGTTACCTGCAAAAGCAGCTTTAAAGCCTGAGCTAATGGTCATTTCATAGGAACAAATACTGCAGAACTGTAAATGAAAACTGCCCTCAAAATGTCTTGAGGGAGGTAATGGCCAAAACATTTCAAAATGTGACACATACTTTAAGAGAACACTTTGAAGAACTAAGGGGTAATCACAGCTTGAAAAATAAAAAGGACATGCCTTAAAGCTCAGTTTCAACGGATTTTGAGGCACATGCGAATTCAACCACAAAGAGGTATCAGCTCACAATTGCAAGAGTAACCATCAGCAAGAAAACTACAAACAATAAGTGCTGAAGGTGTTGTGGAGAAGTGTATACCCTCAACTTCAAGTGGGACGTAAGTTGGAAAGGGCCACAGATGAGAGCAGAAAGGAGGTGCCTTAAAAAGGTAAACATTGAGCTACCATATGACCTAACAGGCCCACTCCTCGACCTATAATCTAAGAAGTCAGAATTGGAAAGACACAGGCAGGCAAATCTGCATTGCACAGTATCACAATAGCCAAGATATGGAAGTAACCAAAAAGTCCACCAACAGATGGGTGGACACAGAAGAACTCCTCCATGTACAGATGGAATATTCGCTACTGAAAAAAATGAAACGATGCCATTTGCAGCACCATAGATGAGTCTAGACGTAATCACGCCACCTGTAGTAAGTAAGAAAGCAAAAGACACATATCCTATCATATCACTTTTAGGAGTTACTTAAAAATTGATACCAATGAAGATATTTCCACAGAGAAAGGCAATCACAGATTCATTAAAAAAACTTAGGTTCACCAAATAGAAAGGGATGAGGATTGGATACATTACCATATTGGGGTTAACAGAGATATACAAACCATGTGAAATATATAATCACCAAAGGCGTACGGAAGACCAGGAGAAGACTACTCAACATTCTGTCATAACCTAAATGGGAAAAGGATGCGAGGAAGAATAGATACACATATATGTGTGAAAGAACCACATCTTGCACACCAAGAAGAAACAAACCATTGTAATCAAATTTGCTGGGATAAAAAATAAAAAGTAAATTACAAATATGAACAAGAAGTAATGAGACATAAACTTAAAGGGCTTTTTCCTGGCACATTCCATTTTAATTTACAACCTAGAACACCACTTCCATTAAGGCTCTGTTTCCCTAGTAACCAAATTTGGTAAAGGAGAAATGCTGCCACCTTGTGGCCGTTTCCTGCAAGAGCAGCTTTAAAGTCACAGCTAATGGTCACTTAACATTCACAAGGACTCAGGGCTGTAAGGACACCTGCCCTAAAAAATTGTGCTGAAGTAGGGAATGGACAAAAAATTTCAAAACAGGCAAATGTTTCAAGAAGAGAATATGAAGAGTTACGTTTTACTGACGCTCTTTAAAAAAAAAAGGAAAATGGATAAAAGCTCAACCTCAGGGAGTGTTAGACCCATGCAATCTAATCTACAAAAAGTTTTCAACTTACACCAATCGACTGACCATCAGCAAAAAGTCTACGAACAATAAATGCTGAAGGGGTTTTAGAGAACTGTGAACCCTCTACCTGCTGTTGAGACGTAAAAGGGTAACAGCCAATAATGAGAATAGAAAGGAGCTGTGTTTAAAAGTAAAAATGGAGGTACCATTCAATCCAGCAGGCACACCATTGGACCTCTCACCTGAGAAGACAAGAATCGAGAAGACACAGGCCGCAAAAGCTGCAGTGCAGCCTTATTCACAATAGCCAAGACCGTGAAGCAATCAAAATATCCAACAAGAGGTGAATGGATAAAGAAGAAGTGGTCCATGTACACAATGGAATATTAGCCATGGAAAACAATGAACCATTGCTCCCTGAGGCACCACAAATGAGTCTGGAGATAATCACGAAACATGAGGTAAGTCCAAAAGCAAAAGACCTATATTCTATGATATCACTTATAGGCGTTATCTAATAACTGACACAAATGAACATATTTCCACAGAGAAAGACACTCACAGACTTAGAAAACAAACTATGCTCATCTAAAAGGAAAGGTGGAGTGAATGGATAAATTAAGATTAGTGTTACTATATGTATACAAACACATATTATATACATATCTCAAAAAGACCGACCATATAGCAAGGGAGGTCTGCGGAACATTCTGTAACATTTTACATGGGAAGAGGATCTGTACTTGAATAGACATATATAATCTACAAATGAACCAGATTGTGTACACCTAGGACAAACAATATTCTAAGCTTTACCACAATTAATACATTTTTAAAACCAAGAAGAAATAATGAGACATAAACTTATGGGGGTTTCTCCATGCACATTCCAATGTAATTTACAACCTAGGAACACGACTTCCAGAAAGGCTCTGCTGCCCTAGAAACCAGATTTGGGAATGGAGAAATGCTGCCTGCTTGAGGCCACTTCCCACAACAGCAGCTTTAAACCCATTTCTAAAGGTCAATAAATATTCACCAAACTAGCAGTTCGGGAAATGACACCTGCTCTCTAAAAAAACTCTGGGGTGGAAAATCGACCAAAAAATTCAAAAGAGGGCAACCTTCTAAGAAGACAATTTCAAGAGTTATAATGTACTCCCATTTGTTTCCTTTTTGTAACAGAAAAGAAAACGGCGGAGAAAAATAATGAGTTTTACGAATTTTCAAAGACATGCAAACCCAAATTACAAAAACCTATCAGCTCACAGCAGCCAGTAGGGCCATTAGCATAAATGCTGCAAACAATAAATGCTGAAGCGATTGTGGAGAAATGCGTACCCTCGATTCTAAGGGGGACGTGGTAAGAGCCACTAATGAAAACACAAAGGAGGTGCTTTGAAAGGGGAAACACGGTGCTACCAGTCAATGAATCACACCCACTGCTGGGCCTATCACCTGAGAAAATGAGAATCAAAAAGTCACAGGCTGGCAATCCTGCACTCCAACAATATTTACCATAGCCAACACTTGGAAGAAATGAAAATGTCCATCAACCGAGGAATGCACAAAGTAGAAGTGGTCCACGTACACAGTGGAAAATTACTCCAATAAAAAATAAAAATTACATTTAAAAATCCAACAAAAGTAAGGAGACATCAGCTTGTGTGGGTTTCTCCAGGCACACTCCACTCTAATTTTTAACTGAGAAACACCACAGGCCGCAAAGGCTTTTCCCTAGTTACCAGGGTGGGGAACATAGAAAGGCTGCTGCCCTCTGGCAGTTACCTGCAAAAGCAGCTTTAAAGCCCGTGCTAATGGTCATTTCATAGGAACAAGTACTGCAGAACTGTAAATGAAACTTGCCCTCAAAATGTCTTGAGGGAGGTAATGGCCAAAATATTTCAAATGGTGACACATACTTTAAGAAAACACTTTGAAGAAATAAGCTCTAATCATAGCTGGAAAAATAAAAAGGACATGTCTAAAAGCTCAATTTCAACGCATTATGAGACACATGCAAATTCAACCAGAAAGAGGTATCAGCTCACACCACTCAGAATAACCATCAGCAAAAACTGCAAAGAATAAATGCTGAAGGTGCTGGGAAGAAATGCATACCCTCAACTTTATGTGGGACGTAACCTGGAAAGAGCCACTAAAGAGAACAGAATAGAGGTGCCTTTAAAAGGTAAACATTGAGCTACCATAGGATCCAGCAGACCTATTCCTGGACCTATAAACTAAGAAGACAGAATTGGAAGGACACAGGTATGCAAATCTGCATTGCATAGTATTACAATAGCCAAGATACGGAAGTAACCAAAAAGTCCACCGACAGATGGGCGGACAAAGAAGAACTGCTACCTGTACAGATGGAATATGAGCTAGTGAAAAAATGAAACAATGCCATTTGCAGCACCATAGATGAGTCTAGACGTAATCACGCCACCTGTAGTAAGTGAGAAAGCAAAAGACACATATCCTATGATATCACTTTTAGGAGTTACTTAAAAATCGATACCAATGAAGATATTTCCACAGAGAGGGGCAATCGCAGATTCATTAAAAAACTTATGGTTCACCAAATAGAAAGGGATGAGGATTGGATACATTACCATATTGGGGTTAACAGAGATATACAAACCATGTGAAATATATAATCACCAAAGACGTACGGAAGACCAGGAGAAGACTACTCAACATTCTGTCATAACGTACATGAGAAAAGGATGTGAGGAAGAATAGATACCTGTATATGTGTGAAAGAACCACATCTTGCACACCTAGAGCAAACAAACCATTGTAATCAAATTTGCTGGGATAAAAAATATAAACTAAATTACAAATATGAACAAGAATTAATGAGACATAAACTTAAACGGCTTTTTCCTGGCATATTCCATTCTAATATACAACCTAGAACACCACTTCCATTAAGGCTCTGTTTCCCTCGTAACCAAATTTGGTAAAGGAGAAATGCTGCCACCTTGTGGCCGTTTCCTGCAAGAGCAGCTTTAAACTCACAGCTAGTGGTCACTTAACATTCACAAAGACTCAGGGTTGTAAAGGACACCTGCCCTAAAAAATTGTGCTGAAGTAGGGAATGAACAAAAAAATTCAAAACAGGCAAATGTTTCAAGAAGAGATTATGAAGAGTTAAGTTTTACTCACACTCTTTTTAAAAAAAAGGTAAATGGATAAAAGCTCAACCTCAGGGAGTGTTAGACACCTGCAATCTAATCTACAAAAAGTTTCAACTTACACCAGTCGACTGACCATCAGCAAAAAGTCTACGAACAATAAAAGCTGAAGGGGTTTTACAGAACTGTGTACCCTCTACCTGCTGGTGAGACGTAAAAGGGTAACAGCCAATAATGAGAATAGAAAGGAGCTGTGTTTAAAAGTAAAAATGGAGGTACCATTCAATCCAGCAGGCACACCATTGGACCTCTCACCTGAGAAGACAAGAATCGAGAAGACACAGGCCGCAAAAGCTGCAGTGCAGCCTTATTCACAATAGCCAAGACAGTGAAGCAATCAAAATATCCAACAAGAGGTGAATGGATAAAGAAGAAGTGGTCCATGTACACAATGGAATATTAGCCATGGAAAACAATGAACCATTGCTCTCTGAGGCACCACAAATGAGTCTGGAGATAATCATGAAACATGAGGTAAGTCGGAAAGCAAAAGACCTATATTCTATGATATCACTTATAGGCGTTATCTAATAACTGACACAAATGAACATATTTCCACAGAGAAAGACACTCACAGACTTAGAAAACAAACTATGCTCATCTAAAAGGAACGGTGGGGGGAATGGATAAATTAAGATTAGTGTTACTATATGTATACAAACACATATTATATACATATCTCAAAAAGACTGACCATATAGCAAGGGAGGTCTGCGGAACCCTGTGTAACATTTTACATGGGAAGAGGATCTGTACTTGAATAGACATATATAATCTACAAATGAACCAGATTGTGTACACCTAGGACAAACAATATTCTAAGCTTTACTCCAATTTAAAAAAATTTTTATACCAAGAAGAAATAATGAGACATAAACTTAGGGGCGTTTCTCCATGCACATTCCAACGTAATTTACAACCTAGGAACACGACTTCCAGAAAGGCTCTGCTGCCCTAGTACCCAGATTTGGGAATGGAGAAATGCTGCCTTCTTGAGGCCACTTCCCACAAATCAGCTTTAAACCCATTGCTAAAGGTCACTAAATATTCACCAAACTTGCAGTTCGGTAAATGACACCTGCTCTCTAAAAAAATTCTGGGGTGGAAAATTGACCAAAAAATTCAAAAGAGGGCAACCTTCCAAGAAGACCATATCAAGAGTTATATTGTACTCCCAATTGTTTCCTTTTTTTAACAGAAAAGAAAACGGCGGAGAAAAATGATGAGTTTTACGAATTTTCAGAGACATGCAAACCCAAATTACAAAAACCTATTAGCTCACAGCAGACAGAAGGGCCATTAGCATAAATGCTGCAAACAATAAATGCTGAAACGATTGTGGAGAAATGTGTACCCTCGATTCTAAAGGGGACGTGGTAAGTGCCACTAATGAAAACACAAAGAAGGTGCATTGAAAAGGGAAATACGGTGCTACCAGTCAGTCAATCACACCCACTGCTGGGCCTATCACCAGAGAAAATGAGAATCAAAAAGTCACAGGCTGGCAATCCTGCACTAAAACAATATTTACCATAGCCAACACTTGGAAGCAATGAAAATGTCCATCAACCGAGGAATGCACAAAGTAGAAGTGGTCCACGCACACAGTCAAAAATTACTCCAATAAAAAATAAAAATTACATTTAAAAATCCAACAAAATAAGGAGACATCAGCTTGTGTGGGTTTGTCCAGGCACACTCCACTCTAATTTATAACCGAGAAACCCCACCGGCCGTAAGGGCTTTTCCCTAGTTACCAGGGTGGGGAAAATAGAAAGGCTGCTGCCCTCTGGCAGTTACCTGCAAAAGCAGCTTTAAAGCCTGTGCTAATGGTCATTTCATAGGAACAAATACTGCAGAACTGTAAATGAAAACTGCCCTCCAAATGTCTTGAGGGAGGTAATGGCCAAAACATTTCAAAATGTGACACATACTTTAAGAGAACACTTTGAAGTACTAAGGGGTAATCACAGCTTGAAAAATAAAAAGGACATGCCTTAAAGCTCAGTTTCAATGGATTTTGAGGCACATGCGAATTCAACCACAAAGAGGTATCAGCTCACAATTGCAAGAGTAACCATCAGCAAGAAAACTACAAACAATAAGTGCTGAAGGTGTTGTGGAGAAGTGTATACCCTCAACTTCAAGTGGGACGTAAGTTGGAAAGGGCCACAGATGAGAACAGAAAGGAGGTGCCTTAAAAAGGTAAACATTGAGCTACCATATGACCTAACAGGCCCACTCCTCGACCTATAATCTAAGAAGACAGAATTGGAAAGACACAGGCAGGCAAATCTGCATTGCACAGTATCACAATAGCCAAGATATGGAAGTAACCAAAAAGTCCACCAACAGATGGGTGGACACAGAAGAACTCCTCCATGTACAGATGGAATATTCGCTACTGAAAAAAATGAAACGATGCCATTTGCAGCACCATAGATGAGTCTAGACGTAATCACGCCACCTGTAGTAAGTAAGAAAGCAAAAGACACATATCCTATCATATCACTTTTAGGAGTTACTTAAAAATTGATACCAATGAAGATATTTCCACAGAGAAAGGCAATCACAGATTCATTAAAAAAACTTAGGTTCACCAAATAGAAAGGGATGAGGATTGGATACATTACCATATTGGGGTTAACAGAGATATACAAACCATGTGAAATATATAATCACCAAAGGCGTACGGAAGACCAGGAGAAGACTACTCAACATTCTGTCATAACCTAAATGGGAAAAGGATGCGAGGAAGAATAGATACACATATATGTGTGAAAGAACCACATCTTGCACACCAAGAAGAAACAAACCATTGTAATCAAATTTGCTGGGATAAAAAATAAAAAGTAAATTACAAATATGAACAAGAAGTAATGAGACATAAACTTAAAGGGCTTTTTCCTGGCACATTCCATTTTAATTTACAACCTAGAACACCACTTCCATTAAGGCTCTGTTTCCCTAGTAACCAAATTTGGTAAAGGAGAAATGCTGCCACCTTGTGGCCGTTTCCTGCAAGAGCAGCTTTAAAGTCACAGCTAATGGTCACTTAACATTCACAAGGACTCAGGGCTGTAAGGACACCTGCCCTAAAAAATTGTGCTGAAGTAGGGAATGGACAAAAAATTTCAAAACAGGCAAATGTTTCAAGAAGAGAATATGAAGAGTTACGTTTTACTGACGCTCTTTAAAAAAAAAAGGAAAATGGATAAAAGCTCAACCTCAGGGAGTGTTAGACCCATGCAATCTAATCTACAAAAAGTTTTCAACTTACACCAATCGACTGACCATCAGCAAAAAGTCTACGAACAATAAATGCTGAAGGGGTTTTAGAGAACTGTGAACCCTCTACCTGCTGTTGAGACGTAAAAGGGTAACAGCCAATAATGAGAATAGAAAGGAGCTGTGTTTAAAAGTAAAAATGGAGGTACCATTCAATCCAGCAGGCACACCATTGGACCTCTCACCTGAGAAGACAAGAATCGAGAAGACACAGGCCGCAAAAGCTGCAGTGCAGCCTTATTCACAATAGCCAAGACCGTGAAGCAATCAAAATATCCAACAAGAGGTGAATGGATAAAGAAGAAGTGGTCCATGTACACAATGGAATATTAGCCATGGAAAACAATGAACCATTGCTCCCTGAGGCACCACAAATGAGTCTGGAGATAATCACGAAACATGAGGTAAGTCCAAAAGCAAAAGACCTATATTCTATGATATCACTTATAGGCGTTATCTAATAACTGACACAAATGAACATATTTCCACAGAGAAAGACACTCACAGACTTAGAAAACAAACTATGCTCATCTAAAAGGAAAGGTGGAGTGAATGGATAAATTAAGATTAGTGTTACTATATGTATACAAACACATATTATATACATATCTCAAAAAGACCGACCATATAGCAAGGGAGGTCTGCGGAACATTCTGTAACATTTTACATGGGAAGAGGATCTGTACTTGAATAGACATATATAATCTACAAATGAACCAGATTGTGTACACCTAGGACAAACAATATTCTAAGCTTTACCACAATTAATACATTTTTAAAACCAAGAAGAAATAATGAGACATAAACTTATGGGGGTTTCTCCATGCACATTCCAATGTAATTTACAACCTAGGAACACGACTTCCAGAAAGGCTCTGCTGCCCTAGAAACCAGATTTGGGAATGGAGAAATGCTGCCTGCTTGAGGCCACTTCCCACAACAGCAGCTTTAAACCCATTTCTAAAGGTCAATAAATATTCACCAAACTAGCAGTTCGGGAAATGACACCTGCTCTCTAAAAAAACTCTGGGGTGGAAAATCGACCAAAAAATTCAAAAGAGGGCAACCTTCTAAGAAGACAATTTCAAGAGTTATAATGTACTCCCATTTGTTTCCTTTTTGTAACAGAAAAGAAAACGGCGGAGAAAAATAATGAGTTTTACGAATTTTCAAATACATGCAAACCCAAATTACAAAAACCTATCAGCTCACAGCAGCCAGTAGGGCCATTAGCATAAATGCTGCAAACAATAAATGCTGAAGCGATTGTGGAGAAATGCGTACCCTCGATTCTAAGGGGGACGTGGTAAGAGCCACTAATGAAAACACAAAGGAGGTGCTTTGAAAGGGGAAACACGGTGCTACCAGTCAATGAATCACACCCACTGCTGGGCCTATCACCTGAGAAAATGAGAATCAAAAAGTCACAGGCTGGCAATCCTGCACTCCAACAATATTTACCATAGCCAACACTTGGAAGAAATGAAAATGTCCATCAACCGAGGAATGCACAAAGTAGAAGTGGTCCACGTACACAGTGGAAAATTACTCCAATAAAAAATAAAAATTACATTTAAAAATCCAACAAAAGTAAGGAGACATCAGCTTGTGTGGGTTTCTCCAGGCACACTCCACTCTAATTTTTAACCGAGAAACACCACAGGCCGCAAGGGCTTTTCCCTAGTTACCAGGGTGGGGAACATAGAAAGGCTGCTGCCCTCTGGCAGTTACCTGCAAAAGCAGCTTTAAAGCCCGTGCTAATGGTCATTTCATAGGAACAAGTACTGCAGAACTGTAAATGAAACTTGCCCTCAAAATGTCTTGAGGGAGGTAATGGCCAAAATATTTCAAATGGTGACACATACTTTAAGAAAACACTTTGAAGAAATAAGCTCTAATCATAGCTGGAAAAATAAAAAGGACATGTCTAAAAGCTCAATTTCAACGCATTATGAGACACATGCAAATTCAACCACAAAGAGGTATCAGCTCACACCACTCAGAATAACCATCAGCAAAAACTGCAAAGAATAAATGCTGAAGGTGCTGGGAAGAAATGCATACCCTCAACTTTATGTGGGACGTAACCTGGAAAGAGCCACTAAAGAGAACAGAATAGAGGTGCCTTTAAAAGGTAAACATTGAGCTACCATAGGATCCAGCAGACCTATTCCTGGACCTATAAACTAAGAAGACAGAATTGGAAGGACACAGGTATGCAAATCTGCATTGCATAGTATTACAATAGCCAAGATACGGAAGTAACCAAAAAGTCCACCGACAGATGGGCGGACAAAGAAGAACTGCTACCTGTACAGATGGAATATGAGCTAGTGAAAAAATGAAACAATGCCATTTGCAGCACCATAGATGAGTCTAGACGTAATCACGCCACCTGTAGTAAGTGAGAAAGCAAAAGACACATATCCTATGATATCACTTTTAGGAGTTACTTAAAAATCGATACCAATGAAGATATTTCCACAGAGAGAGGCAATCGCAGATTCATTAAAAAACTTATGGTTCACCAAATAGAAAGGGATGAGGATTGGATACATTACCATATTGGGGTTAACAGAGATATACCAACCATTTGAAATATATAATCACCAAAGACGTACGGAAGACCAGGAGAAGACTACTCAACATTCTTTCATAACGTACATGAGAAAAGGATGTGAGGAAGAATAGATACCTGTATATGTGTGAAAGAACCACATCTTGCACACCTAGAGCAAACAAACCATTGTAATCAAATTTGCTGGGATAAAAAATATAAACTAAATTACAAATATGAACAAGAAGTAATGAGACATAAACTTAAACGGCTTTTTAATGGCATATTCCATTCTAATATACAACCTAGAACACCACTTCCATTAAGGCTCTGTTTCCCTCGTAACCAAATTTGGTAAAGGAGAAATGCTGCCACCTTGTGGCCGTTTCCTGCAAGAGCAGCTTTAAACTCACAGCTAGTGGTCACTTAACATTCACAAAGACTCAGGGTTGTAAAGGACACCTGCCCTAAAAAATTGTGCTGAAGTAGGGAATGAACAAAAAAATTCAAAACAGGCAAATGTTTCAAGAAGAGATTATGAAGAGTTAAGTTTTACTCACACTCTTTTTAAAAAAAAGGTAAATGGATAAAAGCTCAACCTCAGGGAGTGTTAGACACCTGCAATCTAATCTACAAAAAGTTTCAACTTACACCAGTCGACTGACCATCAGCAAAAAGTCTACGAACAATAAAAGCTGAAGGGGTTTTACAGAACTGTGTACCCTCTACCTGCTGGTGAGACGTAAAAGGGTAACAGCCAATAATGAGAATAGAAAGGAGCTGTGTTTAAAAGTAAAAATGGAGGTACCATTCAATCCAGCAGGCACACCATTGGACCTCTCACCTGAGAAGACAAGAATCGAGAAGACACAGGCCGCAAAAGCTGCAGTGCAGCCTTATTCACAATAGCCAAGACAGTGAAGCAAGCAAAATATCCAACAAGAGGTGAATGGATAAAGAAGAAGTGGTCCATGTACACAATGGAATATTAGCCATAGAAAACAATGAACCATTGCTCTCTGAGGCACCACAAATGAGTCTGGAGATAATCATGAAACATGAGGTAAGTCGGAAAGCAAAAGACCTATATTCTATGATATCACTTATAGGCGTTATCTAATAACTGACACAAATGAACATATTTCCACAGAGAAAGACACTCACAGACTTAGAAAACAAACTATGCTCATCTAAAAGGAACGGTGGGGGGAATGGATAAATTAAGATTAGTGTTACTTTATGTATACAAACACATATTATATACATATCTCAAAAAGACTGACCATATAGCAAGGGAGGTCTGCGGAACCCTGTGTAACATTTTACATGGGAAGAGGATCTGTACTTGAATAGACATATATAATCTACAAATGAACCAGATTGTGTACACCTAGGACAAACAATATTCTAAGCTTTACTCCAATTTAAAAAAATTTTTATACCAAGAAGAAATAATGAGACATAAACTTAGGGGCGTTTCTCCATGCACATTCCAACGTAATTTACAAGCTAGGAACACGACTTCCAGAAAGGCTCTGCTGCCCTAGTACCCAGATTTGGGAATGGAGAAATGCTGCCTTCTTGAGGCCACTTCCCACAAATCAGCTTTAAACCCATTGCTAAAGGTCACTAAATATTCACCAAACTTGCAGTTCGGTAAATGACACCTGCTCTCTAAAAAAATTCTGGGGTGGAAAATTGACCAAAAAATTCAAAAGAGGGCAACCTTCCAAGAAGACCATATCAAGAGTTATATTGTACTCCCAATTGTTTCCTTTTTTTAACAGAAAAGAAAACGGCGGAGAAAAATGATGAGTTTTACGAATTTTCAGAGACATGCAAACCCAAATTACAAAAACCTATTAGCTCACAGCAGACAGAAGGGCCATTAGCATAAATGCTGCAAACAATAAATGCTGAAACGATTGTGGAGAAATGTGTACCCTCGATTCTAAAGGGGACGTGGTAAGTGCCACTAATGAAAACACAAAGAAGGTGCATTGAAAAGGGAAATACGGTGCTACCAGTCAGTCAATCACACCCACTGCTGGGCCTATCACCAGAGAAAATGAGAATCAAAAAGTCACAGGCTGGCAATCCTGCACTAAAACAATATTTAACATAGCCAACACTTGGAAGCAATGAAAATATCCATCAACCGAGGAATGCACAAAGTAGAAGTGGTCCACGCACACAGTCAAAAATTACTCCAATAAAAAATAAAAATTACATTTAAAAATCCAACAAAATAAGGAGACATCAGCTTGTGTGGGTTTGTCCAGGCACACTCCACTCTAATTTATAACCGAGAAACCCCACCGGCCATAAGGGCTTTTCCCTAGTTACCAGGGTGGGGAAAATAGAAAGGCTGCTGCCCTCTGGCAGTTACCTGCAAAAGCAGCTTTAAAGCTTGTGCTAATGGTCGTTTCATAGGAACAAATACTGCAGAACTGTAAATGAAAACTGCCCTCAAAATGTCTTGAGGGAGGTAATGGCCAAAACATTTCAAAATGTGACACATACTTTAAGAGAACACTTTGAAGTACTAAGGGGTAATCACAGCTTGAAAAATAAAAAGGACATGCCTTAAAGCTCAGTTTCAATGGATTTTGAGGCACATGCGAATTCAACCACAAAGAGGTATCAGCTCACAATTGCAAGAGTAACCATCAGCAAGAAAACTACAAACAATAAGTGCTGAAGGTGTTGTGGAGAAGTGTATACCCTCAACTTCAAGTGGGACGTAAGTTGGAAAGGGCCACAGATGAGAACAGAAAGGAGGTGCCTTAAAAAGGTAAACATTGAGCTACCATATGACCTAACAGGCCCACTCCTCGACCTATAATCTAAGAAGACAGAATTGGAAAGACACAGGCAGGCAAATCTGCATTGCACAGTATCAGAATAGCCAAGATATGGAAGTAACCAAAAAGTCCACCAACAGATGGGTGGACACAGAAGAACTCCTCCATGTACAGATGGAATATTCGCTACTGAAAAAAATGAAACAATGCCATTTGCAGCACCATAGATGAGTCTAGACGTAATCACGCCACCTGTAGTAAGTAAGAAAGCAAAAGACACATATCCTATCATATCACTTTTAGGAGTTACTTAAAAATTGATACCAATGAAGATATTTCCACAGAGAAAGGCAATCACAGATTCATTAAAAAAACTTAGGTTCACCAAATAGAAAGGGATGAGGATTGGATACATTACCATATTGGGGTTAACAGAGATATACAAACCATGTGAAATATATAATCACCAAAGGCGTACGGAAGACCAGGAGAAGACTACTCAACATTCTGTCATAACCTAAATGGGAAAAGGATGCGAGGAAGAATAGATACACATATATGTGTGAAAGAACCACATCTTGCACACCAAGAAGAAACAAACCATTGTAATCAAATTTGCTGGGATAAAAAATAAAAAATTACAAATATGAACAAGAAGTAATGAGACATAAACTTAAAGGGCTTTTTCCTGGCACATTCCATTTTAATTTACAACCTAGAACACCACTTCCATTAAGGCTCTGTTTCCCTAGTAACCAAATTTGGTAAAGGAGAAATGCTGCCACCTTGTGGCCGTTTCCTGCAAGAGCAGCTTTAAAGTCACAGCTAATGGTCACTTAACATTCACAAGGACTCAGGGCTGTAAGGACACCTGCCCTAAAAAATTGTGCTGAAGTAGGGAATGGACAAAAAATTTCAAAACAGGCAAATGTTTCAAGAAGAGAATATGAAGAGTTACGTTTTACTGACGCTCTTTTAAAAAAAAAGGAAAATGGATAAAAGCTCAACCTCAGGGAGTGTTAGACCCATGCAATCTAATCTACAAAAAGTTTTCAACTTACACCAATCGACTGACCATCAGCAAAAAGTCTACGAACAATAAATGCTGAAGGGGTTTTAGAGAACTGTGAACTCTCTACCTGCTGTTGAGACGTAAAAGGGTAACAGTCAATAATGAGAATAGAAAGGAGCTGTGTTTAAAAGTAAAAATGGAGGTACCATTCAATCCAGCAGGCACACCATTGGACCTCTCACCTGAGAAGACAAGAATCGAGAAGACACAGGCCGCAAAAGCTGCAGTGCAGCCTTATTCACAATAGCCAAGACCGTGAAGCAATCAAAATATCCAACAAGAGGTGAATGGATAAAGAAGAAGTGGTCCATGTACACAATGGAATATTAGCCATGGAAAACAATGAACCATTGCTCCCTGAGGCACCACAAATGAGTCTGGAGATAATCACGAAACATGAGGTA
The DNA here is from genome assembly GCF_028021215.1 of Eschrichtius robustus. Taxonomy (NCBI): domain Eukaryota; kingdom Metazoa; phylum Chordata; class Mammalia; order Artiodactyla; family Eschrichtiidae; genus Eschrichtius; species Eschrichtius robustus. The sequence continues at coordinate 46,585,305 of NC_090830.1, forward strand.
AGTCCAAAAGCAAAAGACCTATATTCTATGATATCACTTATAGGCGTTATCTAATAACTGACACAAATGAACATATTTCCACAGAGAAAGACACTCACAGACTTAGAAAACAAACTATGCTCATCTAAAAGGAAAGGTGGGGGGAATGGATAAATTAAGATTAGTGTTACTATATGTATACAAACACATATTATATACATATCTCAAAAAGACCGACCATATAGCAAGGGAGGTCTGCGGAACATTCTGTAAAATTTTACATGGGAAGAGGATCTGTACTTGAATAGACATATATAATCTACAAATGAACCAGATTGTGTACACCTAGGACAAACAATATTCTAAGCTTTTCCACAATTAAAAAAATTTTTAAAACCAAGAAGAAATAATGAGACATAAACTTATGGGGGTTTCTCCATGCACATTCCAATGTAATTTACAACCTAGGAACACGACTTCCAGAAAGGCTCTGCTGCCCTAGAAACCAGATTTGGGAATGGAGAAATGCTGCCTGCTTGAGGCCACTTCCCACAACAGCAGCTTTAAACCCATTTCTAAAGGTCAATAAATATTCACCAAACTTGCAGTTCGGGAAATGACACCTGCTCTCTAAAAAAACTCTGGGGTGGAAAATCGACCAAAAAATTCAAAAGAGGGCAACCTTCTAAGAAGACAATTTCAAGAGTTATAATGTACTCCCATTTGTTTCCTTTTTGTAACAGAAAAGAAAACGGCGCAGAAAAATAATGAGTTTTACGAATTTTCAAATACATGCAAACCCAAATTACAAAAACCTATCAGCTCACAGCAGCCAGTAGGGCCATTAGCATAAATGCTGCAAACAATAAATGCTGAAGCGATTGTGGAGAAATGCGTACCCTCGATTCTAAGGGGGACGTGGTAAGAGCCACTAATGAAAACACAAAGGAGGTGCTTTGAAAAGGGAAACACGGTGCTACCAGTCAATGAATCACACCCACTGCTGGGCCTATCACCTGAGAAAATGAGAATCAAAAAGTCACAAGCTGGCAATCCTGCACTCCAACAATATTTACCATAGCCAAGACTTGGAAGAAATGAAAATGTCCATCAACCGAGGAATGCACAAAGTAGAAGTGGTCCACGTACACAGTGGAAAATTACTCCAATAAAAAATAAAAATTACATTTAAAAATCCAACAAAAGTAAGGAGACATCAGCTTGTGTGGGTTTCTCCAGGCACACTCCACTCTAATTTTTAACCGAGAAACACCACAGGCCGCAAGGGCTTTTCCCTAGTTACCAGGGTGGGGAACATAGAAAGGCTGCTGCCCTCTGGCAGTTACCTGCAAAAGCAGCTTTAAAGCCCGTGCTAATGGTCATTTCATAGGAACAAGTACTGCAGAACTGTAAATGAAACTTGCCCTCAAAATGTCTTGAGGGAGGTAATGGCCAAAATATTTCAAATGGTGACACATACTTTAAGAAAACACTATGAAGAAATAAGCTCTAATCATAGCTGGAAAAATAAAAAGGACATGTCTAAAAGCTCAATTTCAACGCATTATGAGACACATGCAAATTCATCCACAAAGAGGTATCAGCTCACACCACTCAGAATAACCATCAGCAAAAACTGCAAAGAATAAATGCTGAAGGTGCTGGGAAGAAATGCATACCCTCAACTTTATGTGGGAAGTAACCTGGAAAGAGCCACTAAAGAGAGCAGAATAGAGGTGCCTTTAAAAGGTAAACATTGAGCTACCATAGGATCCAGCAGACCTATTCCTGGACCTATAAACTAAGAAGACAGAATTGGAAGGACACAGGTATGCAAATCTGCATTGCATAGTATTACAATAGCCAAGATACGGAAGTAACCAAAAAGTCCACCGACAGATGGGCGGACAAAGAAGAACTGCTACCTGTACAGATGGAATATGAGCTAGTGAAAAAATGAAACAATGCCATTTGCAGCACCATAGATGAGTCTAGACGTAATCACGCCACCTGTAGTAAGTGAGAAAGCAAAAGACACATATCCTATCATATCACTTTTAGGAGTTACTTAAAAATCGATACCAATGAAGATATTTCCACAGAGAGAGGCAATCGCAGATTCATTAAAAAACTTATGGTCACCAAATAGAAAGGGATGAGGATTGGATACATTACCATATTGGGGTTAACAGAGATATACAAACCATGTGAAATATATAATCACCAAAGACGTACGGAAGACCAGGAGAAGACTACTCAACATTCTGTCATAACGTACATGAGAAAAGGATGTGAGGAAGAATAGATACCTGTATATGTGTGAAAGAACCACATCTTGCACACCTAGAGCAAACAAACCATTGTAATCAAATTTGCTGGGATAAAAAATAAAACGTAAATTACAAATATGAACAAGAAGTAATGAGACATAAACTTAAACGGCTTTTTCCTGGCATATTCCATTCTAATATACAACCTAGAACACCACTTCCATTAAGGCTCTGTTTCCCTCGTAACCAAATTTGGTAAAGGAGAAATGCTGCCACCTTGTGGCCGTTTCCTGCAAGAGCAGCTTTAAACTCACAGCTAATGGTCACTTAACATTCACAAAGACTCAGGGTTGTAAAGGACACCTGCCCTAAAAAATTGTGCTGAAGTAGGGAATGAACAAAAAAATTCAAAACAGGCAACTGTTTCAAGAAGAGATTATGAAGAGTTAAGTTTTACTCACACTCTTTTTAAAAAAAAGGTAAATGGATAAAAGCTCAACCTCAGGGAGTGTTAGACACCTGCAATCTAATCTACAAAAAGTTTCAACTTACACCAGTCGACTGACCATCAGCAAAAAGTCTACGAACAATAAAATCTGAAGGGGTTTTACAGAACTGTGTACCCTCTACCTGCTGGTGAGACGTAAAAGGGTAACAGCCAATAATGAGAATAGAAAGGAGCTGTGTTTAAAAGTAAAAATGGAGGTACCATTCAATCCAGCAGGCGCACCATTGGACCTCTCACCTGAGAAGACAAGAATCGAGAAGACACAGGCCGCAAAAGCTGCAGTGCAGCCTTATTCACAATAGCCAAGACAGTGAAGCAATCAAAATATCCAACAAGAGGTGAATGGATAAAGAAGAAGTGGTCCATGTACACAACGGAATATTAGCCATGGAAAACAATGAACCATTGCTCTCTGAGGCACCACAAATGAGTCTGGAGATAATCATGAAACATGAGGTAAGTCGGAAAGCAAAAGACCTATATTCTATGATATCACTTATAGGCGTTATCTAATAACTGACACAAATGAACATATTTCCACAGAGAAAGACACTCACAGACTTAGAAAACAAACTATGCTCATCTAAAAGGAACGGTGGGGGGAATGGATAAATTAAGATTAGTGTTACTATATGTATACAAACACATATTATATACATATCTCAAAACTACCGACCATAAAGCAAGGGAGGTCTGCGGAACCCTGTGTAACATTTTACATGGGAAGAGGATCTGTACTTGAATAGACATATATAATCTACAAATGAACCAGATTGTGTACACCTAGGACAAACAATATTCTAAGCTTTACTCCAATTTAAAAAAAATTTTTATACCAAGAAGAAATAATGAGACATAAACTTAGGGGCGTTTCTCCATGCACATTCCAACGTAATTTACAACCTAGGAAAACGACTTCCAGAAAGGCTCTGCTGCCCTAGTACCCAGATTTGGGAATGGAGAAATGCTGCCTGCTTGAGGCCACTTCCCACAAATCAGCTTTAAACCCATTGCTAAAGGTCACTAAATATTCACCAAACTTGCAGTTCGGTAAATGACACCTGCTCTCTAAAAAAATTCTGGGGTGGAAAATTGACCAAAAAATTCAAAAGAGGGCAACCTTCCAAGAAGACCATATCAAGAGTTATATTGTACTCCCAATTGTTTCCTTTTTTTAACAGAAAAGAAAACGGCGGAGAAAAATGATGAGTTTTACGAATTTTCAGAGACATGCAAACCCAAATTACAAAAACCTATCAGCTCACAGCAGACAGAAGGGCCATTAGCATAAATGCTGCAAACAATAAATGCTAAAACGATTGTGGAGAAATGTGTACCCTCGATTCTAAAGGGGACGTGGTAAGTGCCACTAATGAAAACACAAAGAAGGTGCATTGAAAAGGGAAATACGGTGCTACCAGTCAGTCAATCACACCCACTGCTGGGCCTACCACCAGAGAAAATGAGAATCAAAAAGTCACAGGCTGGCAGTCCTGCACTAAAACAATATTTACCATAGCCAACACTTGGAAGCAATGAAAATGTCCATCAACCGAGGAATGCACTAAGTAGAAGTGGTCCACGCACACAGTCGAAAATTACTCCAATAAAAAATAAAAATTACATTTAAAAATCCAACAAAAATAAGGAGACATCAGCTTGTGTGGGTTTGTCCAGGCACACTCCACTCTAATTTATAACCGAGAAACCCCACCGGCCGTAAGGGCTTTTCCCTAGTTACCAGGGTGGGGAAAATAGAAAGGCTGCTGCCCTCTGGCAGTTACCTGCAAAAGCAGCTTTAAAGCCTGAGCTAATGGTCATTTCATAGGAACAAATACTGCAGAACTGTAAATGAAAACTGCCCTCAAAATGTCTTGAGGGAGGTAATGGCCAAAACATTTCAAAATGTGACACATACTTTAAGAGAACACTTTGAAGAACTAAGGGGTAATCACAGCTTGAAAAATAAAAAGGACATGCCTTAAAGCTCAGTTTCAACGGATTTTGAGGCACATGCGAATTCAACCACAAAGAGGTATCAGCTCACAATTGCAAGAGTAACCATCAGCAAGAAAACTACAAACAATAAGTGCTGAAGGTGTTGTGGAGAAGTGTATACCCTCAACTTCAAGTGGGACGTAAGTTGGAAAGGGCCACAAATGAGAGCAGAAAGGAGGTGCCTTAAAAAGGTAAACATTGAGCTACCATATGACCTAACAGGCCCACTCCTCGACCTATAATCTAAGAAGTCAGAATTGGAAAGACACAGGCAGGCAAATCTGCATTGCACAGTATCACAATAGCCAAGATATGGAAGTAACCAAAAAGTCCACCAACAGATGGGTGGACACAGAAGAACTCCTCCATGTACAGATGGAATATTCGCTACTGAAAAAAATGAAACGATGCCATTTGCAGCACCATAGATGAGTCTAGACGTAATCACGCCACCTGTAGTAAGTAAGAAAGCAAAAGACACATATCCTATCATATCACTTTTAGGAGTTACTTAAAAATTGATACCAATGAAGATATTTCCACAGAGAAAGGCAATCACAGATTCATTAAAAAAACTTAGGTTCACCAAATAGAAAGGGATGAGGATTGGATACATTACCATATTGGGGTTAACAGAGATATACAAACCATGTGAAATATATAATCACCAAAGGCGTACGGAAGACCAGGAGAAGACTACTCAACATTCTGTCATAACCTAAATGGGAAAAGGATGCGAGGAAGAATAGATACACATATATGTGTGAAAGAACCACATCTTGCACACCAAGAAGAAACAAACCATTGTAATCAAATTTGCTGGGATAAAAAATAAAAAGTAAATTACAAATATGAACAAGAAGTAATGAGACATAAACTTAAAGGGCTTTTTCCTGGCACATTCCATTTTAATTTACAACCTAGAACACCACTTCCATTAAGGCTCTGTTTCCCTAGTAACCAAATTTGGTAAAGGAGAAATGCTGCCACCTTGTGGCCGTTTCCTGCAAGAGCAGCTTTAAAGTCACAGCTAATGGTCACTTAACATTCACAAGGACTCAGGGCTGTAAGGACACCTGCCCTAAAAAATTGTGCTGAAGTAGGGAATGGACAAAAAATTTCAAAACAGGCAAATGTTTCAAGAAGAGAATATGAAGAGTTACGTTTTACTGACGCTCTTTAAAAAAAAAAGGAAAATGGATAAAAGCTCAACCTCAGGGAGTGTTAGACCCATGCAATCTAATCTACAAAAAGTTTTCAACTTACACCAATCGACTGACCATCAGCAAAAAGTCTACGAACAATAAATGCTGAAGGGGTTTTAGAGAACTGTGAACCCTCTACCTGCTGTTGAGACGTAAAAGGGTAACAGCCAATAATGAGAATAGAAAGGAGCTGTGTTTAAAAGTAAAAATGGAGGTACCATTCAATCCAGCAGGCACACCATTGGACCTCTCACCTGAGAAGACAAGAATCGAGAAGACACAGGCCGCAAAAGCTGCAGTGCAGCCTTATTCACAATAGCCAAGACCGTGAAGCAATCAAAATATCCAACAAGAGGTGAATGGATAAAGAAGAAGTGGTCCACGTACACAATGGAATATTAGCCATGGAAAACAATGAACCATTGCTCTCTGAGGCACCACAAATGAGTCTGGAGATAATCACGAAACATGAGGTAAGTCCAAAAGCAAAAGACCTATATTCTATGATATCACTTATAGGCGTTATCTAATAACTGACACAAATGAACATATTTCCACAGAGAAAGACACTCACAGACTTAGAAAACAAACTATGCTCATCTAAAAGGAAAGGTGGAGTGAATGGATAAATTAAGATTAGTGTTACTATATGTATACAAACACATATTATATACATATCTCAAAAAGACCGACCATATAGCAAGGGAGGTCTGCGGAACATTCTGTAACATTTTACATGGGAAGAGGATCTGTACTTGAATAGACATATATAATCTACAAATGAACCAGATTGTGTACACCTAGGACAAACAATATTCTAAGCTTTACCACAATTAAAAAAATTTTTAAAACCAAGAAGAAATAATGAGACATAAACTTATGGGGGTTTCTCCATGCACATTCCAATGTAATTTACAACCTAGGAACACGACTTCCAGAAAGGCTCTGCTGCCCTAGAAACCAGATTTGGGAATGGAGAAATGCTGCCTGCTTGAGGCCACTTCCCACAACAGCAGCTTTAAACCCATTTCTAAAGGTCAATAAATATTCACCAAACTTGCAGTTCGGGAAATGACACCTGCTCTCTAAAAAAACTCTGGGGTGGAAAATCGACCAAAAAATTCAAAAGAGGTCAACCTTCTAAGAAGACACTTTCAAGAGTTATAATGTACTCCCATTTGTTTCCTTTTTGTAACAGAAAAGAAAACGGCGGAGAAAAATGATGAGTTTTACGAATTTTCAAAGACATGCAAACCCAAATTACAAAAACCTATCAGCTCACAGCAGCCAGTAGGGCCATTAGCATAAATGCTGCAAACAATAAATGCTGAAGCGATTGTGGAGAAATGCGTACCCTCGATTCTAAGGGGGACGTGGTAAGAGCCACTAATGAAAACACAAAGGAGGTGCTTTGAAAAGGGAAACACGGTGCTACCAGTCAATGAATCACACCCACTGCTGGGCCTATCACCTGAGAAAATGAGAATCAAAAAGTCACAGGCTGGCAATCCTGCACTCCAACAATATTTACCATAGCCAACACTTGGAAGAAATGAAAATGTCCATCAACCGAGGAATGCACAAAGTAGAAGTGGTCCAAGTACACAGTGGAAAATTACTGCAATAAAAAATAAAAATTACATTTAAAAATCCAACAAAAGTAAGGAGACATCAGCTTGTGTGGGTTTCTCCAGGCACACTCCACTCTAATTTTTAACCGAGAAACACCACAGGCCGCAAGGGCTTTTCCCTAGTTACCAGGGTGGGGAACATAGAAAGGCTGCTGCCCTCTGACAGTTACCTGCAAAAGCAGCTTTAAAGCCCGTGCTAATGGTCATTTCATAGGAACAAGTACTGCAGAACTGTAAATGAAACTTGCCCTCAAAATGTCTTGAGGGAGGTAATGGCCAAAATATTTCAAATGGTGACACATACTTTAAGAAAACACTTTGAAGAAATAAGCTCTAATCATAGCTGGAAAAATAAAAAGGACATGTCTAAAAGCTCAATTTCAACGCATTATGAGACACATGCAAATTCAACCACAAAGAGGTATCAGCTCACACCACTCAGAATAACCATCAGCAAAAACTGCAAAGAATAAATGCTGAAGGTGCTGGGAAGAAATGCATACCCTCAACTTTATGTGGGACGTAACCTGGAAAGAGCCACTAAAGAGAACAGAATAGAGGTGCCTTTAAAAGGTAAACATTGAGCTACCATAGGATCCAGCAGACCTATTCCTGGACCTATAAACTAAAAAGACAGAATTGGAAGGACACAGGTATGCAAATCTGCATTGCATAGTATTACAATAGCCAAGATACGGAAATAACCAAAAAGTCCACCGACAGATGGGAGGACAAAGAAGAACTGCTACCTGTACAGATGGAATATGAGCTAGTGAAAAAATGAAACAATGCCATTTGCAGCACCATAGATGAGTCTAGACGTAATCACGCCACCTGTAGTAAGTGAGAAAGCAAAAGACACATATCCTATCATATCACTTTTAGGAGTTACTTAAAAATCGATACCAATGAAGATATTTCCACAGAGAGAGGCAATCGCAGATTCATTAAAAAACTTATGGTCACCAAATAGAAAGGGATGAGGATTGGATACATTACCATATTGGGGTTAACAGAGATATACAAACCATGTGAAATATATAATCACCAAAGACGTACAGAAGACCAGGAGAAGACTACTCAACATTCTGTCATAATGTACATGAGAAAAGGATGTGAGAAAGAATAGATACCTGTATATGTGTGAAAGAACCACATCTTGCACACCTAGAGCAAACAAACCATTGTAATCAAATTTGCTGGGATAAAAAATAAAACGTAAATTACAAATATGAACAAGAAGTAATGAGACATAAACTTAAACGGCTTTTTCCTGGCATATTCCATTCTAATATACAACCTAGAACACCACTTCCATTAAGGCTCTGTTTCCCTCGTAACCAAATTTGGTAAAGGAGAAATGCTGCCACCTTGTGGCCGTTTCCTGCAAGAGCAGCTTTAAACTCACAGCTAATGGTCACTTAACATTCACAAAGACTCAGGGTTGTAAAGGACACCTGCCCTAAAAAATTGTGCTGAAGTAGGGAATGAACAAAAAAATTCAAAACAGGCAACTGTTTCAAGAAGAGATTATGAAGAGTTAAGTTTTACTCACACTCTTTTTAAAAAAAAGGTAAATGGATAAAAGCTCAACCTCAGGGAGTGTTAGACACCTGCAATCTAATCTACAAAAAGTTTCAACTTACACCAGTCGACTGACCATCAGCAAAAAGTCTACGAACAATAAAATCTGAAGGGGTTTTACAGAACTGTGTACCCTCTACCTGCTGGTGAGACGTAAAAGGGTAACAGCCAATAATGAGAATAGAAAGGAGCTGTGTTTAAAAGTAAAAATGGAGGTACCATTCAATCCAGCAGGCGCACCATTGGACCTCTCACCTGAGAAGACAAGAATCGAGAAGACACAGGCCGCAAAAGCTGCAGTGCAGCCTTATTCACAATAGCCAAGACAGTGAAGCAATCAAAATATCCAACAAGAGGTGAATGGATAAAGAAGAAGTGGTCCATGTACACAACGGAATATTAGCCATGGAAAACAATGAACCATTGCTCTCTGAGGCACCACAAATGAGTCTGGAGATAATCACGAAACATGAGGTAAGTCCAAAAGCAAAAGACCTATATTCTATGATATCACTTATAGGCGTTATCTAATAACTGACACAAATGAACATATTTCCACAGAGAAAGACACTCACAGACTTAGAAAACAAACTATGCTCATCTAAAAGGAACGGTGGGGGGAATGGATAAATTAAGATTAGTGTTACTATATGTATACAAACACATATTATATACATATCTCAAAACTACCGACCATAAAGCAAGGGAGGTCTGCGGAACCCTGTGTAACATTTTACATGGGAAGAGGATCTGTACTTGAATAGACATATATAATCTACAAATGAACCGGATTGTGTACACCTAGGACAAACAATATTCTAAGCTTTACTCCAATTAAAAAAAAATTTTTATACCAAGAAGAAATAATGAGACATAAACTTAGGGGCGTTTCTCCATGCACATTCCAACGTAATTTACAACCTAGGAACACGACTTCCAGAAAGGCTCTGCTGCCCTAGTACCCAGATTTGGGAATGGAGAAATGCTGCCTGCTTGAGGCCACTTCCCACAAATCAGCTTTAAACCCATTGCTAAAGGTCACTAAATATTCACCAAACTTGCAGTTCGGTAAATGACACCTGCTCTCTAAAAAAATTCTGGGGTGGAAAATTGACCAAAAAATTCAAAAGAGGGCAACCTTCCAAGAAGACCATATCAAGAGTTATATTGTACTCCCAATTGTTTCCTTTTTTTAACAGAAAAGAAAACGGCGGAGAAAAATGATGAGTTTTACGAATTTTCAGAGACATGCAAACCCAAATTACAAAAACCTATTAGCTCACAGCAGACAGAAGGGCCATTAGCATAAATGCTGCAAACAATAAATGCTGAAACGATTGTGGAGAAATGTGTACCCTCGATTCTAAAGGGGACGTGGTAAGTGCCACTAATGAAAACACAAAGAAGGTGCATTGAAAAGGGAAATACGGTGCTACCAGTCAGTCAATCACACCCACTGCTGGGCCTATCACCAGAGAAAATGAGAATCAAAAAGTCACAGGCTGGCAATCCTGCACTAAAACAATATTTACCATAGCCAACACTTGGAAGCAATGAAAATGTCCATCAACCGAGGAATGCACAAAGTAGAAGTGGTCCACGCACACAGTCAAAAATTACTCCAATAAAAAATAAAAATTACATTTAAAAATCCAACAAAATAAGGAGACATCAGCTTGTGTGGGTTTGTCCAGGCACACTCCACTCTAATTTATAACCGAGAAACCCCACCGGCCGTAAGGGCTTTTCCCTAGTTACCAGGGTGGGGAAAATAGAAAGGCTGTTGCCCTCTGGCAGTTACCTGCAAAAGCAGCTTTAAAGCCTGAGCTAATGGTCATTTCATAGGAACAAATACTGCAGAACTGTAAATGAAAACTGCCCTCAAAATGTCTTGAGGGAGGTAATGGCCAAAACATTTCAAAATGTGACACATACTTTAAGAGAACACTTTGAAGAACTAAGGGGTAATCACAGCTTGAAAAATAAAAAGGACATGCCTTAAAGCTCAGTTTCAACGGATTTTGAGGCACATGCGAATTCAACCACAAAGAGGTATCAGCTCACAATTGCAAGAGTAACCATCAGCAAGAAAACTACAAACAATAAGTGCTGAAGGTGTTGTGGAGAAGTGTATACCCTCAACTTCAAGTGGGACGTAAGTTGGAAAGGGCCACAGATGAGAGCAAAAAGGAGGTGCCTTAAAAAGGTAAACATTGAGCTACCATATGACCTAACAGGCCCACTCCTCGACCTATAATCTAAGAAGTCAGAATTGGAAAGACACAGGCAGGCAAATCTGCATTGCACAGTATCACAATAGCCAAGATATGGAAGTAACCAAAAAGTCCACCAACAGATGGGTGGACACAGAAGAACTCCTCCATGTACAGATGGAATATTCGCTACTGAAAAAAATGAAACGATGCCATTTGCAGCACCATAGATGAGTCTAGACGTAATCACGCCACCTGTAGTTAGTAAGAAAGCAAAAGACACATATCCTATCATATCACTTTTAGGAGTTACTTAAAAATTGATACTAATGAAGATATTTCCACAGAGAAAGGCAATCACAGATTCATTAAAAAAACTTAGGTTCACCAAATAGAAAGGGATGAGGATTGGATACATTACCATATTGGGGTTAACAGAGATATACAAACCATGTGAAATATATAATCACCAAAGGCGTACGGAAGACCAGGAGAAGACTACTCAACATTCTGTCATAACCTAAATGGGAAAAGGATGCGAGGAAGAATAGATACACATATATGTGTGAAAGAACCACATCTTGCACACCAAGAAGAAACAAACCATTGTAATCAAATTTGCTGGGATAAAAAATAAAAAGTAAATTACAAATATGAACAAGAAGTAATGAGACATAAACTTAAAGGGCTTTTTCCTGGCACATTCCATTTTAATTTACAACCTAGAACACCACTTCCATTAAGGCTCTGTTTCCCTAGTAACCAAATTTGGTAAAGGAGAAATGCTGCCACCTTGTGGCCGTTTCCTGCAAGAGCAGCTTTAAAGTCACAGCTAATGGTCACTTAACATTCACAAGGACTCAGGGCTGTAAGGACACCTGCCCTAAAAAATTGTGCTGAAGTAGGGAATGGACAAAAAATTTCAAAACAGGCAAATGTTTCAAGAAGAGAATATGAAGAGTTACGTTTTACTGACGCTCTTTAAAAAAAAAAGGAAAATGGATAAAAGCTCAACCTCAGGGAGTGTTAGACCCATGCAATCTAATCTACAAAAAGTTTTCAACTTACACCAATCGACTGACCATCAGCAAAAAGTCTACGAACAATAAATGCTGAAGGAGTTTTAGAGAACTGTGAACCCTCTACCTGCTGTTGAGACGTAAAAGGGTAACAGCCAATAATGAGAATAGAAAGGAGCTGTGTTTAAAAGTAAAAATGGAGGTACCATTCAATCCAGCAGGCACACCATTGGACCTCTCACCTGAGAAGACAAGAATCGAGAAGACACAGGCCGCAAAAGCTGCAGTGCAGCCTTATTCACAATAGCCAAGACCGTGAAGCAATCAAAATATCCAATAAGAGGTGAATGGATAAAGAAGAAGTGGTCCACGTACACAATGGAATATTAGCCATGGAAAACAATGAACCATTGCTCTCTGAGGCACCACAAATGAGTCTGGAGATAATCACGAAACATGAGGTAAGTCCAAAAGCAAAAGACCTATATTCTATGATATCACTTATAGGCGTTATCTAATAACTGACACAAATGAACATATTTCCACAGAGAAAGACACTCACAGACTTAGAAAACAAACTATGCTCATCTAAAAGGAAAGGTGGAGTGAATGGATAAATTAAGATTAGTGTTACTATATGTATACAAACACATATTATATACATATCTCAAAAAGACCGACCATATAGCAAGGGAGGTCTGCGGAACATTCTGTAACATTTTACATGGGAAGAGGATCTGTACTTGAATAGACATATATAATCTACAAATGAACCAGATTGTGTACACCTAGGACAAACAATATTCTACGCTTTACCACAATTAAAAAAAATTTTAAAACCAAGAAGAAATAATGAGACATAAACTTATGGGGGTTTCTCCATGCACATTCCAATGTAATTTACAACCTAGGAACACGACTTCCAGAAAGGCTCTGCTGCCCTAGAAACCAGATTTGGGAATGGAGAAATGCTGCCTGCTTGAGGCCACTTCCCACAACAGCAGCTTTAAACCCATTTCTAAAGGTCAATAAATATTCACCAAACTTGCAGTTCGGGAAATGACACCTGCTCTCTAAAAAAACTCTGGGGTGGAAAATCGACCAAAAAATTCAAAAGAGGGCAACCTTCTAAGAAGACACTTTCAAGAGTTATAATGTACTCCCATTTGTTTCCTTTTTGTAACAGAAAAGAAAACGGCGGAGAAAAATGATGAGTTTTACGAATTTTCAAAGACATGCAAACCCAAATTACAAAAACCTATCAGCTCACAGCAGCCAGTAGGGCCATTAGCATAAATGCTGCAAACAATAAATGCTGAAGCGATTGTGGAGAAATGCGTACCCTCGATTCTAAGGGGGACGTGGTAAGAGCCACTAATGAAAACACAAAGGAGGTGCTTTGAAAAGGGAAACACGGTGCTACCAGTCAATGAATCACACCCACTGCTGGGCCTATCACCTGAGAAAATGAGAATCAAAAAGTCACAGGCTGGCAATCCTGCACTCCAACAATATTTACCATAGCCAACACTTGGAAGAAATGAAAATGTCCATCAACCGAGGAATGCACAAAGTAGAAGTGGTCCAAGTACACAGTGGAAAATTACTGCAATAAAAAATAAAAATTACATTTAAAAATCCAACAAAAGTAAGGAGACATCAGCTTGTGTGGGTTTCTCCAGGCACACTCCACTCTAATTTTTAACCGAGAAACACCACAGGCCGCAAGGGCTTTTCCCTAGTTACCAGGGTGGGGAACATAGAAAGGCTGCTGCCCTCTGACAGTTACCTGCAAAAGCAGCTTTAAAGCCCGTGCTAATGGTCATTTCATAGGAACAAGTACTGCAGAACTGTAAATGAAACTTGCCCTCAAAATGTCTTGAGGGAGGTAATGGCCAAAATATTTCAAATGGTGACACATACTTTAAGAAAACACTTTGAAGAAATAAGCTCTAATCATAGCTGGAAAAATAAAAAGGACATGTCTAAAAGCTCAATTTCAACGCATTATGAGACACATGCAAATTGAACCACAAAGAGGTATCAGCTCACACCACTCAGAATAACCATCAGCAAAAACTGCAAAGAATAAATGCTGAAGGTGCTGGGAAGAAATGCATACCCTCAACTTTATGTGGGACGTAACCTGGAAAGAGCCACTAAAGAGAACAGAATAGAGGTGCCTTTAAAAGGTAAACATTGAGCTACCATAGGATCCAGCAGACCTATTCCTGGACCTATAAACTAAAAAGACAGAATTGGAAGGACACAGGTATGCAAATCTGCATTGCATAGTATTACAATAGCCAAGATACGGAAATAACCAAAAAGTCCACCGACAGATGGGAGGACAAAGAAGAACTGCTACCTGTACAGATGGAATATGAGCTAGTGAAAAAATGAAACAATGCCATTTGCAGCACCATAGATGAGTCTAGACGTAATCACGCCACCTGTAGTAAGTGAGAAAGCAAAAGACACATATCCTATCATATCACTTTTAGGAGTTACTTAAAAATCGATACCAATGAAGATACTTCCACAGAGAGAGGCAATCGCAGATTCATTAAAAAACTTATGGTCACCAAATAGAAAGGGATGAGGATTGGATACATTACCATATTGGGGTTAACAGAGATATACAAACCATGTGAAATATATAATCACCAAAGACGTACGGAAGACCAGGAGAAGACTACTCAACATTCTGTCATAACGTACATGAGAAAAGGATGTGAGGAAGAATAGATACCTGTATATGTGTGAAAGAACCACATCTTGCACACCTAGAGCAAACAAACCATTGTAATCAAATTTGCTGGGATAAAAAATAAAACGTAAATTACAAATATGAACAAGAAGTAATGAGACATAAACTTAAACGGCTTTTTCCTGGCATATTCCATTCTAATATACAACCTAGAACACCACTTCCATTAAGGCTCTGTTTCCCTCGTAACCAAATTTGGTAAAGGAGAAATGCTGCCACCTTGTGGCCGTTTCCTGCAAGAGCAGCTTTAAACTCACAGCTAATGGTCACTTAACATTCACAAAGACTCAGGGTTGTAAAGGACACCTGCCCTAAAAAATTGTGCTGAAGTAGGGAATGAACAAAAAAATTCAAAACAGGCAACTGTTTCAAGAAGAGATTATGAAGAGTTAAGTTTTACTCACACTCTTTTTTAAAAAAAGGTAAATGGATAAAAGCTCAACCTCAGGGAGTGTTAGACACCTGCAATCTAATCTACAAAAAGTTTCAACTTACACCAGTCGACTGACCATCAGCAAAAAGTCTACGAACAATAAAAGCTGAAGGGGTTTTACAGAACTGTGTACCCTCTACCTGCTGGTGAGACGTAAAAGGGTAACAGCCAATAATGAGAATAGAAAGGAGCTGTGTTTAAAAGTAAAAATGGAGGTACCATTCAATCCAGCAGGAGCACCATTGGACCTCTCACCTGAGAAGACAAGAATCGAGAAGACACAGGCCGCAAAAGCTGCAGTGCAGCCTTATTCACAATAGCCAAGACAGTGAAGCAATCAAAATATCCAACAAGAGGTGAATGGATAAAGAAGAAGTGGTCCATGTACACAACGGAATATTAGCCATGGAAAACAATGAACCATTGCTCTCTGAGGCACCACAAATGAGTCTGGAGATAATCACGAAACATGAGGTAAGTCCAAAAGCAAAAGACCTATATTCTATGATATCACTTATAGGCGTTATCTAATAACTGACACAAATGAACATATTTCCACAGAGAAAGACACTCACAGACTTAGAAAACAAACTATGCTCATCTAAAAGGAACGGTGGGGGGAATGGATAAATTAAGATTAGTGTTACTATATGTATACAAACACATATTATATACATATCTCAAAACTACCGACCATAAAGCAAGGGAGGTCTGCGGAACCCTGTGTAACATTTTACATGGGAAGAGGATCTGTACTTGAATAGACATATATAATCTACAAATGAACCGGATTGTGTACACCTAGGACAAACAATATTCTAAGCTTTACTCCAATTTAAAAAAAATTTTTATACCAAGAAGAAATAATGAGACATAAACTTAGGGGCGTTTCTCCATGCACATTCCAACGTAATTTACAACCTAGGAACACGACTTCCAGAAAGGCTCTGCTGCCCTAGTACCCAGATTTGGGAATGGAGAAATGCTGCCTGCTTGAGGCCACTTCCCACAAATCAGCTTTAAACCCATTGCTAAAGGTCACTAAATATTCACCAAACTTGCAGTTCGGTAAATGACACCTGCTCTCTAAAAAAATTCTGGGGTGGAAAATTGACCAAAAAATTCAAAAGAGGGCAACCTTCCAAGAAGACCATATCAAGAGTTATATTGTACTCCCACTTGTTTCCTTTTTTTAACAGAAAAGAAAACGGCGGAGAAAAATGATGAGTTTTACGAATTTTCAGAGACATGCAAACCCAAATTACAAAAACCTATCAGCTCACAGCAGACAGAAGGGCCATTAGCATAAATGCTGCAAACAATAAATGCTAAAACGATTGTGGAGAAATGTGTACCCTCGATTCTAAAGGGGACGTGGTAAGTGCCACTAATGAAAACACAAAGAAGGTGCATTGAAAAGGGAAATACGGTGCTACCAGTCAGTCAATCACACCCACTGCTGGGCCTATCACCAGAGAAAATGAGAATCAAAAAGTCACAGGCTGGCAATCCTGCACTACAACAATATTTACCATAGCCAACACTTGGAAGCAATGAAAATGTCCATCAACCGAGGAATGCACAAAGTAGAAGTGGTCCACGCACACAGTCGAAAATTACTCCAATAAAAAATAAAAATTACATTTAAAAATCCAACAAAAATAAGGAGACATCAGCTTGTGTGGGTTTGTCCAGGCACACTCCACTCTAATTTATAACCGAGAAACCCCACCGGCCGTAAGGGCTTTTCCCTAGTTACCAGGGTGGGGAAAATAGAAAGGCTGCTGCCCTCTGGCAGTTACCTGCAAAAGCAGCTTTAAAGCCTGAGCTAATGGTCATTTCATAGGAACAAATACTGCAGAACTGTAAATGAAAACTGCCCTCAAAATGTCTTGAGGGAGGTAATGGCCAAAACATTTCAAAATGTGACACATACTTTAAGAGAACACTTTGAAGAACTAAGGGGTAATCACAGCTTGAAAAATAAAAAGGACATGCCTTAAAGCTCAGTTTCAACGGATTTTGAGGCACATGCGAATTCAACCACAAAGAGGTATCAGCTCACAATTGCAAGAGTAACCATCAGCAAGAAAACTACAAACAATAAGTGCTGAAGGTGTTGTGGAGAAGTGTATACCCTCAACTTCAAGTGGGACGTAAGTTGGAAAGGGCCACAGATGAGAACAGAAAGGAGGTGCCTTAAAAAGGTAAACATTGAGCTACCATATGACCTAACAGGCCCACTCCTCGACCTATAATCTAAGAAGTCAGAATTGGAAAGACACAGGCAGGCAAATCTGCATTGCACAGTATCACAATAGCCAAGATATGGAAGTAACCAAAAAGTCCACCAACAGATGGGTGGACACAGAAGAACTCCTCCATGTACAGATGGAATATTCGCTACTGAAAAAAATGAAACGATGCCATTTGCAGCACCATAGATGAGTCTAGACGTAATCACGCCACCTGTAGTTAGTAAGAAAGCAAAAGACACATATCCTATCATATCACTTTTAGGAGTTACTTAAAAATTGATACCAATGAAGATATTTCCACAGAGAAAGGCAATCACAGATTCATTAAAAAAACTTAGGTTCACCAAATAGAAAGGGATGAGGATTGGATACATTACCATATTGGGGTTAACAGAGATATACAAACCATGTGAAATATATAATCACCAAAGGCGTACGGAAGACCAGGAGAAGACTACTCAACATTCTGTCATAACCTAAATGGGAAAAGGATGCGAGGAAGAATAGATACACATATATGTGTGAAAGAACCACATCTTGCACACCAAGAAGAAACAAACCATTGTAATCAAATTTGCTGGGATAAAAAATAAAAAGTAAATTACAAATATGAACAAGAAGTAATGAGACATAAACTTAAAGGGCTTTTTCCTGGCACATTCCATTTTAATTTACAACCTAGAACACCACTTCCATTAAGGCTCTGTTTCCCTAGTAACCAAATTTGGTAAAGGAGAAATGCTGCCACCTTGTGGCCGTTTCCTGCAAGAGCAGCTTTAAAGTCACAGCTAATGGTCACTTAACATTCACAAGGACTCAGGGCTGTAAGGACACCTGCCCTAAAAAATTGTGCTGAAGTAGGGAATGGACAAAAAATTTCAAAACAGGCAAATGTTTCAAGAAGAGAATATGAAGAGTTACGTTTTACTGACGCTCTTTAAAAAAAAAAGGAAAATGGATAAAAGCTCAACCTCAGGGAGTGTTAGACCCATGCAATCTAATCTACAAAAAGTTTTCAACTTACACCAATCGACTGACCATCAGCAAAAAGTCTACAAACAATAAATCCTGAAGGGGTTTTACAGAACTGTGTACCCTCAACCTGCTGGTGAGACGTAAAAGGATAACAGCCAATAATGAGAACAGAAAGGAGCTGTGTTTAAAAGTAAAAATGGAGGTACCATTCAATCCAGCAGGGGCACCATTGGACCTCTCACCTGAGAAGACAAGAATCGAGAAGACACAGGCCGCAAAAGCTGCAGTGCAGCCTTATTCACAATAGCCAAGACAGTGAAGCAATCAAAATATCCAACAAGAGGTGAATGGATAAAGAAGAAGTGGTCCATGTACACAATGGAATATTAGCCATGGAAAACAATGAACCATTGCTCTCTGAGGCACCACAAATGAGTCTGGAGATAATCATGAAACATGAGGTAAGTCGGAAAGCAAAAGACCTATATTCTATGATATCACTTATAGGCGTTATCTAATAACTGACACAAATGAACATATTTCCACAGAGAAAGACACTCACAGACTTAGAAAACAAACTATGCTCATCTAAAAGGAACGGTGGGGGGAATGGATAAATTAAGATTAGTGTTACTATATGTATACAAACACATATTATATACATATCTCAAAACTACCGACCATAAAGCAAGGGAGGTCTGCGGAACCCTGTGTAACATTTTACATGGGAAGAGGATCTGTACTTGAATAGACATATATAATCTACAAATGAACCAGATTGTGTACACCTAGGACAAACAATATTCTAAGCTTTACTCAAATTTAAAAAAAAAAATTATACCAAGAAGAAATAATGAGACATAAACTTATGGGCTTTTCTCCATGCACATTCCAACGTAATTTACAACCTAGGAACACGACTTCCAGAAAGGATCTGCTGCCCTAGTACCCAGATTTGGGAATGGAGAAATGCTGCCTGCTTGAGGCCACTTCCCACAAATCAGCTTTAAACCATTGCTAAAGGTCTCTAAATATTCACCAAACTTGCAGTTCGGTAAATGACACCTGCTCTCTAAAAAAATTCTGGGGTGGAAAATTGACCAAAAAATTCAAAAGAGGGCAACCTTCCAAGAAGACCATATCAAGAGTTATATTGTACTCCTAACTGTTTTCTTTTTTTAACAGAAAAGAAAACGGCGGAGAAAAATGATGAGTTTTAGGAATTTTCAGAGACATGCAAACCCAAATTACAAAAACCTATCAGCTCACAGCAGCCAGAAGGGCCATTAGCATAAATGCTGCAAACAATAAATGCTGAAACGATTGTGGAGAAATGTGTACCCTCGATTCTATAGGGGACGTGGTAAGTGCCACTAATGAAAACACAAAGAAGGTGCTTTGAAAAGGGAAACACGGTGCTACCAGTCAGTCAATCACAACCACTGCTTGGCCTATCACCTGAGAAAATGAGAATCAAAAAGTCACAGGCTGGCAATCCTGCACTCCAACAATATTTACCATAGCCAACACTTGGAAGCAATGAAAATGTCCATCAACCGAGGAATGCACAAAGTAGAAGTGGTCCACGTACACAGTGGAAAATTACTCCAATAAAAAATAAAACTTACATTTAAAAATCCAACGAAAGTAAGGAGACATCAGCTTGTGTGGGTTTGTCCAGGCACACTCCACGCTAATATATAACCGAGAAACACCACAGGCTGCAAGGGCTTTTCCCGAGTTACCAGGGTGGGGAACATAGAAAGGCTGCTGCCCTCTGGCAGTTACCTGCAAAAACAGCTTTAAGCCTGTGCTAATGGTCATTTCATAGGAACAAGTACTGCAGAACTGTAAATGAAACCTGCCCTCAAAATGTCTTGAGGGAGGTAATGGCCAATACATTTCAAAATGTGACACATACTTTAAGAGAACACTTTGAAGAACTAAGGGGTAATCACAGCTTGAAAAATAAAAAAGGACATGCCTTCAAGCTCATTTTCAATGGATTATGAGGCACGTGCGAATTCAACCACAAAGAGGTATCAGATCACACTTGTCAGAATAACCACCAGCAAGAAAACTACAAACAATAAATGCTGAAGGTGTTGTAGAGAAATGCATACCCTCAACTTCAAGGGGGACGTAACTTGGAAAGGGCCACGAACTAGAACAGAATGGAGGTGCCTTAAAAAGGTAAACATTAAGCTACCATATGATCCAGCAGGCCCACTCCTCGACCTATAATCTAAGAGGAGAGAATTGGAAAGACAGAGGCAGGAAATCTGCATTGCACAGTATTACAATAGCCAAGATATGGAAGTAACCAAAAAGGCCACCAACAGAAGGATGGACAAAGGAGAACTCCTCCATGTACAGATGGAATATTCGCTACTGAAAAAAATGAAACAATGCCATTTGCAGCACCATAGATGAGTCTAGACGTAATCATGCCACCTGTAGTAAGTGAGAAAGCAAAAGACACATATCCTATCATACCACTTTTAGGAGTTACTTAAAAATTGATACCAATGAAGATATTTCAACAGAGAGAGGCAATCGCAGATTCATTTGAAAACTTATGGTTCACCAAATAGAAAGGGATGAGGATTGGATACATTACCATATTGGGGTTAACAGAGATATACAAACCATGTGAAATATATAATCACCAAAGGCGTACGGAAGACCAGGAGAAGAATACTCAACATTCTGTCATAACCTAAATGGGAAAAGGATGCGAGGAAGAATAGATACACATATATGTGTGAAAGAAACACATCTTGCACACCAAGAAGAAACAAACCATTGTAATCAAATTTGCTGGGATAAAAAATAAAAAGTAAATTACAAATATGAACAAGAAGTAATGAGAGATAAACTTAAAGGGCTTTTTCCTGGCACATTCCATTTTAATTTACAACCTAGAACACCACTTCCTTTAAGGCTCTGTTTCCCTAGTAACCAAATTTGGTAAAGGAGAAATGCTGCCACCTTGTGGACGTTTCCTGCAAGAGCAGCTTTAAAGTCACAGCTAATGGTCACTTAACATTCACAAGGACTCAGGGCTGTAAGGACACCTGCCCTAAAAAATTGTGCTGAAGTAGGGAATGGACAAAAAATTTCAAAACAGGCAAATGTTTCAAGAAGAGAATATGAAGAGTTACGTTTTACTGACGCTCTTTTAAAAAAAAGGAAAATGGATAAAAGCTCAACCTCAGGGAGTGTTAGACCCATGCAATCTAATCTACAAAAAGTTTTCAACTTACACCAATCGACTGACCATCAGCAAAAAGTCTATGAACAATAAATGCTGAAGGGGTTTTAGAGAACTGTGAACCCTCTACCTGCTGTTGAGACGTAAAAGGGTAACAGCCAATAATGAGAATAGAAAGGAGCTGTGTTTAAAAGTAAAAATGGAGGTACCATTCAATCCAGCAGGCACACCATTGGACCTCTCACCTGAGAAGGCAAGAATCGAGAAGACACAGGCCGCAAAAGCTGCAGTGCAGCCTTATTCACAATAGCCAAGACCGTGAAGCAATCAAAATATCCAACAAGTGGTGAATGGATAAAGAAGAAGTGGTCCATGTACACAATGGAATATTAGCCATGGAAAACAATGAACCATTGCTCTCTGAGGCACCACAAATGAGTCTGGAGATAATCACGAAACATGAGGTAAGTCCAAAAGCAAAAGACCTATATTCTATGATATCACTTATAGGCGTTATCTAATAACTGACACAAATGAACATATTTCCACAGAGAAAGACACTCACAGACTTAGAAAACAAACTATGCTCATCTAAAAGGAAAGGTGGGGTGAATGGATAAATTAAGATTAGTGTTACTATATGTATACAAACACATATTATATACATATCTCAAAAAGACCGACCATATAGCAAGGGAGGTCTGTGGAACATTCTGTAACATTTTACATGGGAAGAGGATCTGTACTTGAATAGACATATATAATCTACAAATGAACCAGATTGTGTACACCTAGGACAAACAATATTCTAAGCTTTACCACAATTAAAAAAATTTTTAAAACCAAGAAGAAATAATGAGACATAAACTTATGGGGGTTTCTCCATGCACATTCCAATGTAATTTACAACCTAGGAACACGACTTCCAGAAAGGCTCTGCTGCCCTAGAAACCAGATTTGGGAATGGAGAAATGCTGCCTGCTTGAGGCCACTTCCCACAACAGCAGCTTTAAACCCATTTCTAAAGGTCAATAAATATTCACCAAACTTGCAGTTCGGGAAATGACACCTGCTCTCTAAAAAAACTCTGGGGTGGAAAATCGACCAAAAAATTCAAAAGAGGGCAACCTTCTAAGAAGACACTTTCAAGAGTTATAATGTACTCCCATTTGTTTCCTTTTTGTAACAGAAAAGAAAACGGCGGAGAAAAATGATGAGTTTTACGAATTTTCAAAGACATGCAAACCCAAATTACAAAAACCTATCAGCTCACAGCAGCCAGTAGGGCCATTAGCATAAATGCTGCAAACAATAAATGCTGAAGCGATTGTGGAGAAATGCGTACCCTCGATTCTAAGGGGGACGTGGTAAGAGCCACTAATGAAAACACAAAGGAGGTGCTTTGAAAAGGGAAACACGGTGCTACCAGTCAATGAATCACACCCACTGCTGGGCCTATCACCTGAGAAAATGAGAATCAAAAAGTCACAGGCTGGCAATCCTGCACTCCAACAATATTTACCATAGCCAACACTTGGAAGAAATGAAAATGTCCATCAACCGAGGAATGCACAAAGTAGAAGTGGTCCACGTACACAGTGGAAAATTACTCCAAGAAAAAATAAAAATTACATTTAAAAATCCAACAAAAGTAAGGAGACATCAGCTTGTGTGGGTTTCTCCAGGCACACTCCACTCTAATTTTTAACCGAGAAACACCACAGGCCGCAAGGGCTTTTCCCTAGTTACCAGGGTGGGGAACATAGAAAGGCTGCTGCCCTCTGGCAGTTACCTGCAAAAGCAGCTTTAAAGCCCGTGCTAATGGTCATTTCATAGGAACAAGTACTGCAGAACTGTAAATGAAACTTGCCCTCAAAATGTCTTGAGGGAGGTAATGGCCAAAATATTTCAAATGGTGACACATACTTTAAGAAAACACTTTGAAGAAATAAGCTCTAATCATAGCTGGAAAAATAAAAAGGACATGTCTAAAAGCTCAATTTCAACGCATTATGAGACACATGCAAATTCAACCACAAAGAGGTATCAGCTCACACCACTCAGAATAACCATCAGCAAAAACTGCAAAGAATAAATGCTGAAGGTGCTGGGAAGAAATGCATACCCTCAACTTTATGTGGGACGTAACCTGGAAAGAGCCACTAAAGACAACAGAATAGAGGTGCCTTTAAAAGGTAAACATTGAGCTACCATAGGATCCAGCAGACCTATTCCTGGACCTATAAACTAAGAAGACAGAATTGGAAGGACACAGGTATGCAAATCTGCATTGCATAGTATTACAATAGCCAAGATACGGAAGTAACCAAAAAGTCCACCGACAGATGGGCGGACAAAGAAGAACTGCTACCTGTACAGATGGAATATGAGCTAGTGAAAAAATGAAACAATGCCATTTGCAGCACCATAGATGAGTCTAGACGTAATCACGCCACCTGTAGTAAGTGAGAAAGCAAAAGACACATATCCTATGATATCACTTTTAGGAGTTACTTAAAAATCGATACCAATGAAGATATTTCCACAGAGAGAGGCAATCGCAGATTCATTAAAAACTTATGGTTCACCAAATAGAAAGGGATGAGGATTGGATACATTACCATATTAGGGTTAACAGAGATATACAAACCATGTGAAATATATAATCACCAAAGACGTACGGAAGACCAGGAGAAGACTACTCAACATTTCTCATAACGTACATGAGAAAAGGATGTGAGGAAGAATAGATACCTGTATATGTGTGAAAGAACCACATCTTGCACACCTAGAGCAAACAAACCATTGTAATCAAATTTGCTGGGATAAAAAATAAAACGTAAATTACAAATATGAACAAGAAGTAATGAGACATAAACTTAAACGGCTTTTTCCTGGCATATTCCATTCTAATATACAACCTAGAACACCACTTCCATTAAGGCTCTGTTTCCCTCGTAACCAAATTTGGTAAAGGAGAAATGCTGCCACCTTGTGGCCGTTTCCTGCAAGAGCAGCTTTAAACTCACAGCTAATGGTCACTTAACATTCACAAAGACTCAGGTTTGTAAAGGACACCTGCCCTAAAAAATTGTGCTGAAGTAGGGAATGAACAAAAAAATTCAAAACAGGCAAATGTTTCAAGAAGAGATTATGAAGAGTTAAGTTTTACTCACACTCTTTTTAAAAAAAAGGTAAATGGATAAAAGCTCAACCTCAGGGAGTGTTAGACACCTGCAATCTAATCTACAAAAAGTTTCAACTTACACCAGTCGACTGACCATCAGCAAAAAGTCTACGAACAATAAAAGCTGAAGGGGTTTTACAGAACTGTGTACCCTCTACCTGCTGGTGAGACGTAAAAGGGTAACAGCCAATAATGAGAACAGAAAGGAGCTGTGTTTAAAAGTAAAAATGGAGGTACCATTCAATCCAGCAGGCGCACCATTGGACCTCTCACCTGAGAAGACAAGAATCGAGAAGACACAGGCCGCAAAAGCCGCAGTGCAGCCTTATTCACAATAGCCAAGACAGTGAAGCAATCAAAATATCCAACAAGAGGTGAATGGATAAAGAAGAAGTGGTCCATGTACACAATGGAATATTAGCCATGGAAAACAATGAACCATTGCTCTCTGAGGCACCACAAATGAGTCTGGAGATAATCACGAAACATGAGGTAAGTCCAAAAGCAAAAGACCTATATTCTATGATATCACTTATAGGCGTTATCTAATAACTGACACAAATGAACATATTTCCACAGAGAAAGACACTCACAGACTTAGAAAACAAACTATGCTCATCTAAAAGGAACGGTGGGGGGAATGGATAAATTAAGATTAGTGTTACTATATGTATACAAACACATATTATATACATATCTCAAAACTACCGACCATAAAGCAAGGGAGGTCTGCGGAACCCTGTGTAACATTTTACATGGGAAGAGGATCTGTACTTGAATAGACATATATAATCTACAAATGAACCGGATTGTGTACACCTAGGACAAACAATATTCTAAGCTTTACTCCAATTTAAAAAAATTTTTTATACCAAGAAGAAATAATGAGACATAAACTTAGGGGCGTTTCTCCATGCACATTCCAACGTAATTTACAACCTAGGAACACGACTTCCAGAAAGGCTCTGCTGCCCTAGTACCCAGATTTGGGAATGGAGAAATGCTGCCTGCTTGATGCCACTTCCCACAAATCAGCTTTAAACCCATTGCTAAAGGTCACTAAATATTCACCAAACTTGCAGTTCGGTAAATGACACCTGCTCTCTAAAAAAATTCTGGGGTGGAAAATTGACCAAAAAATTCAAAAGAGGGCAACCTTCCAAGAAGACCATATCAAGAGTTATATTGTACTCCCAATTGTTTCCTTTTTTTAACAGAAAAGAAAACGGCGGAGAAAAATGATGAGTTTTACGAATTTTCAGAGACATGCAAACCCAAATTACAAAAACCTATCAGCTCACAGCAGCCAGAAGGGCCATTAGCATAAATGCTGCAAACAATAAATGCTGAAACGATTGTGGAGAAATGTGTACACTCGATTCTAAAGGGGACGTGGTAAGTGTCACTAATGAAAACACAAAGAAGGTGCATTGAAAAGGGAAATACGGTGCTACCAGTCAGTCAATCACACCCACTGCTGGGCCTATCACCAGAGAAAATGAGAATCAAAAAGTCACAGGCTGGCAATCCTGCACTAAAACAATATTTACCATAGCCAACACTTGGAAGCAATGAAAATGTCCATCAACCGAGGAATGCACAAAGTAGAAGTGGTCCACGCTCACAGTCGAAAATTACTCCAATAAAAAATAAAAATTACATTTAAAAATCCAACAAAAGTAAGGAGACATCAGCTTGTGTGGGTTTCTCCAGGCACACTCCACTCTAATTTTTAACCGAGAAACACCACAGGCCGCAAGGGCTTTTCCCTAGTTACCAGGGTGGGGAACATAGAAAGGCTGCTGCCCTCTGGCAGTTACCTGCAAAAGCAGCTTTAAAGCCCGTGCTAATGGTCATTTCATAGGAACAAGTACTGCAGAACTGTAAATGAAACTTGCCCTCAAAATGTCTTGAGGGAGGTAATGGCCAAAATATTTCAAAATGTGACACATACTTTAAGAGAACACTTTGAAGAAATAAGGGGTAATCACAGCTTGAAAAATAAAAAGGACATGCCTTAAAGCTCAGTTTCAACGGATTTTGAGGCACATGCGAATTCAACCACAAAGAGGTATCAGCTCACAATTGCAAGAGTAACCAACAGCAAGAAAACTACAAACAATAAGTGCTGAAGGTGTTGTGGAGAAGTGTATACCCTCAACTTCAAGTGGGACGTAAGTTGGAAAGGGCCACAGATGAGAACAGAAAGGAGGTGCCTTAAAAAGGTAAACATTGAGCTACCATATGACCTAACAGGCCCACTCCTCGACCTATAATCTAAGAAGACAGAATTGGAAAGACACAGGCAGGCAAATCTGCATTGCACATTATCAGAATAGCCAAGATATGGAAGTAACCAAAAAGTCCACCAACAGATGGGTGGACACAGAAGAACTCCTCCATGTACAGATGGAATATTCGCTACTGAAAAAAATGAAAGAATGCCATTTGCAGCACCATAGATGGGTCTAGACGTAATCACGCCACCTGTAGTAAGTAAGAAAGCAAAAGACACATATCCTATCATATCACTTTTAGGAGTTACTTAAAAATTGATACCAATGAAGATATTTCCACAGAGAAAGGCAATCACAGATTCATTAAAAAAACTTAGGTTCACCAAATAGAAAGGGATGAGGATTGGATACATTACCATATTGGGGTTAACAGAGATATACAAACCATGTGAAATATATAACCACCAAAGACGTACGGAAGACCAGGAGAAGACTACTAAATATTGTGCCATAACCTACATGGGAAAAGGATGCGAGGAAAAATAGATACCTGTATATGTGTGAAAGAACCACATCTTGCACACCTAGAGCAAACAAACCATTGTAATCAAATTTGCTGGGATAAAAAATAAAAAGTAAATTACAAATATGAACAAGAAGTAATGAGACATAAACTTAAAGGGCTTTTTCCTGGCATATTCCATTCTAATATACAACCTAGAACACCACTTCCATTAAGGCTCTGTTTCCCTAGTAACCAAATTTGGTAAAGGAGAAATGCTGCCACCTTGTGGCCGTTTCCTGCAAGAGCAGCGTTAAAGTCACAGCTAATGGTCACTTAACATTCACAAAGACTCAGGGCTGTAAAGGACACCTGCCCTAAAAAATTGTGCTGAAGTAGGGAATGGACAAAAAAATTCAAAACAGGCAAATGTTTCAAGAAGAGATTATGAAGAATTAAGTTTTACTCACACTCTTTTTTTAAAAAAACGGAACATGGATAAAAGCTCAACCTCAGGGAGTGTTAGACGCATGCAATCTAATCTACAAAAAGTTTCAACTTACACCAATCGACTGACCATCAGCAAAAAGTCTACAAACAATAAATGCTGAAGGGGTTTTACAGAACTGTGTACCCTCAACCTGCTGGTGAGACGTAAAAGGATAAGAGCCAATAATGAGAACAGAAAGGAGCTGTGTTTAAAAGTAAAAATGGAGGTACCATTCAATCCAGCAGGCACACCATTGGACCTCTCACCTGAGAAGACAAGAATCGAGAAGACACAGGCCGCAAAAGCTGCAGTGCAGCCTTATTCACAATAGCCAAGACAGTGAAGCAATCAAAATATCCAACAACAGGTGAATGGATAAAGAAGAAGTGGTCCATGTACACAATGGAATATTAGCCATGGAAAACAATGAACCATTGCTCTCTGAGGCACCACAAATGAGTCTGGAGATAATCATGAAACATGAGGTAAGTCGGAAAGCAAAAGACCTATACTCTATGATATCACTTATAGGCGTTATCTAATAACTGACACAAATGAACATATTTCCACAGAGAAAGACACTCACAGACTTAGAAAACAAACTATGCTCATCTAAAAGGAACGGTGGGGGGAATGGATAAATTAAGATTAGTGTTACTATATGTATACAAACACATATTATATACATATCTCAAAACTACCGACCATAAAGCAAGGGAGGTCTGCGGAACCCTGTGTAACATTTTACATGGGAAGAGGATCTGTACTTGAATAGACATATATAATCTACAAATGAACCAGATTGTGTACACCTAGGACAAACAATATTCTAAGCTTTACTCAAATTTTAAAAAAAAATTTATACCAAGAAGAAATAATGAGACATAAACTTAGGGGCTTTTCTCCATGCACATTCCAACGTAATTTACAACCTAGGAACACGACTTCCAGAAAGGCTCTGCTGCCCTAGTACCCAGATTTGGGAATGGAGAAATGCTGCCTGCTTGAGGCCACTTCCCACAAATCAGCTTTAAACCATTGCTAAAGGTCTCTAAATATTCACCAAACTTGCAGTTCGGTAAATGACACCTGCTCTCTAAAAAAATTCTGGGGTGGAAAATTGACCAAAAAATTCAAAAGAGGGCAACCTTCCAAGAAGACCATATCAAGAGTTATATTGTACTCCTAACTGTTTTCTTTTTTTAACAGAAAAGAAAACGGCGGAGAAAAATGATGAGTTTTAGGAATTTTCAGAGACATGCAAACCCAAATTACAAAAACCTATCAGCTCACAGCAGCCAGAAGGGCCATTAGCATAAATGCTGCAAACAATAAATGCTGAAACGATTGTGGAGAAATGTGTACCCTCGATTCTATAGGGGACGTGGTAAGTGCCACTAATGAAAACACAAAGAAGGTGCTTTGAAAAGGGAAACACGGTGCTACCAGTCAGTCAATCACAACCACTGCTTGGCCTATCACCTGAGAAAATGAGAATCAAAAAGTCACAGGCTGGCAATCCTGCACTCCAACAATATTTACCATAGCCAACACTTGGAAGCAATGAAAATGTCCATCAACCGAGGAATGCACAAAGTAGAAGTGGTCCACGTACACAGTGGAAAATTACTCCAATAAAAAATAAAACTTACATTTAAAAATCCAACGAAAGTAAGGAGACATCAGCTTGTGTGGGTTTGTCCAGGCACACTCCACGCTAATATATAACCGAGAAACACCACAGGCTGCAAGGGCTTTTCCCGAGTTACCAGGGTGGGGAACATAGAAAGGCTGCTGCCCTCTGGCAGTTACCTGCAAAAACAGCTTTAAGCCTGTGCTAATGGTCATTTCATAGGAAAAAGTACTGCAGAACTGTAAATGAAACCTGCCCTCAAAATGTCTTGAGGGAGGTAATGGCCAATACATTTCAAAATGTGACACATACTTTAAGAGAACACTTTGAAGAACTAAGGGGTAATCACAGCTTGAAAAATAAAAAAGGACATGCCTTCAAGCTCATTTTCAATGGATTATGAGGCACGTACGAATTCAACCACAAAGAGGTATCAGATCACACTTGTCAGAATAACCACCAGCAAGAAAACTAGAAACAATAAATGCTGAAGGTGTTGTAGAGAAATGCATACCCTCAACTTCAAGGGGGACGTAACTTGGAAAGGGCCACGAACTAGAACAGAATGGAGGTGCCTTAAAAAGGTTAATATTGAGCTACCATATGATCCAGCAGGCCCACTCCTCGACCTATAATCTAAGAGGAGAGAATTGGAAAGACAGAGGCAGGAAATCTGCATTGCACAGTATTACAATAGCCAAGATATGGAAGTAACCAAAAAGGCCACCAACAGAAGGATGGACAAAGAAGAACTCCTCCATGTACAGATGGAATATTCGCTACTGAAAAAAATGAAACAATGCCATTTGCAGCACCATAGATGAGTCTAGACGTAATCATGCCACCTGTAGTAAGTGAGAAAGCAAAAGACACATATCCTATCATACCACTTTTAGGAGTTACTTAAAAATTGATACCAATGAAGATATTTCAACAGAGAGAGGCAATCGCAGATTCATTTGAAAACTTATGGTTCACCAAATAGAAAGGGATGAGGATTGGATACATTACCATATTGGGGTTAACAGAGATATACATACCATGTGAAATATATAATCACCAAAGGTGTACGGAACACCAGGAGAAGAATACTCAACATTCTGTCATAACCTAAATGGGAAAAGGATGCGAGGAAGAATAGATACACATATATGTGTGAAAGAACCACATCTTGCACACCAAGAAGAAACAAACCATTGTAATCAAATTTGCTGGGATAAAAAATAAAAAGTAAATTACAAATATGAACAAGAAGTAATGAGAGATAAACTTAAAAGGCTTTTTCCTGGCACATTCCATTTTAATTTACAACCTAGAACACCACTTCCTTTAAGGCTCTGTTTCCCTAGTAACCAAATTTGGTAAAGGAGAAATGCTGCCACCTTGTGGACGTTTCCTGCAAGAGCAGCTTTAAAGTCACAGCTAATGGTCACTTAACATTCACAAGGACTCAGGGCTGTAAGGACACCTGCCCTAAAAAATTGTGCTGAAGTAGGGAATGGACAAAAAATTTCAAAACAGGCAAATGTTTCAAGAAGAGAATATGAAGAGTTACGTTTTACTGACGCTCTTTTAAAAAAAAGGAAAATGGATAAAAGCTCAACCTCACGGAGTGTTAGACCCATGCAATCTAATCTACAAAAAGTTTTCAACTTACACCAATCGACTGACCATCAGCAAAAAGTCTACGAACAATAAATGCTGAAGGGGTTTTAGAGAACTGTGAACCCTCTACCTGCTGTTGAGACGTAAAAGGGTAACAGCCAATAATTAGAATAGAAAGGAGCTGTGTTTAAAAGTAAAAATGGAGGTACCATTCAATCCAGCAGGCACACCATTGGACCTCTCACCTGAGAAGGCAAGAATCGAGAAGAGACAGGCCGCAAAAGCTGCACTGCAGCCTTATTCGCAATAGCCAAGACCGTGAAGCAATCAAAATATCCAACAAGAGGTGAATGGATAAAGAAGAAGTGGTCCATGTACACAATGGAATATTAGCCATGGAAAAAAATGAACCATTGCTCTCTTAGGCACCACAAATGAGTCTGGAGATAATCATGAAACATGAGGTAAGTCGGAAAGCAAAAGACCTATATTCTATGATATCACTTATAGGCGTTATCTAATAACTGACACAAATTAACATATTTCCACAGAGAAAGACACTCACAGACTTAGAAAACAAACTATGCTCATCTAAAAGGAAAGGTGGGGGGAATGGATAAATTAAGATTAGTGTTACTATATGTATACAAACACATATTATATACATATCTCAAAACGACCGACCATATAGCAAGGGAGGTCTGCGGAACATTCTGTAACATTTTACATGGGAAGAGGATCTGTACTTGAATAGACATATATAATCTACAAATGAACCAGATTGTGTACACCTAGGACAAACAATATTCTAAGCTTTACCACAATTAATAAATTTTTAAAACCAAGAAGAAATAATGAGACATAAACTTATGGGGGTTTCTCCATGCACATTCCAATGTAATTTACAACCTAGGAACACGACTTCCAGAAAGGCTCTGCTGCCCTAGAAACCAGATTTGGGAATGGAGAAATGCTGCCTGCTTGAGGCCACTTCCCACAACAGCAGCTTTAAACCCATTTCTAAAGGTCAATAAATATTCACCAAACTAGCAGTTCGGGAAATGACACCTGCTCTCTAAAAAAACTCTGGGGTGGAAAATCGACCAAAAAATTCAAAAGAGGGCAACCTTCTAAGAAGACAATTTCAAGAGTTATAATGTACTCCCATTTGTTTCCTTTTTGTAACAGAAAAGAAAACGGCGGAGAAAAATAATGAGTTTTACGAATTTTCAAATACATGCAAACCCAAATTACAAAAACCTATCAGCTCACAGCAGCCAGTAGGGCCATTAGCATAAATGCTGCAAACAATAAATGCTGAAGCGATTGTGGAGAAATGCGTACCCTCGATTCTAAGGGGGACGTGGTAAGAGCCACTAATGAAAACACAAAGGAGGTGCTTTGAAAGGGGAAACACGGTGCTACCAGTCAATGAATCACACCCACTGCTGGGCCTATCACCTGAGAAAATGAGAATCAAAAAGTCACAGGCTGGCAATCCTGCACTCCAACAATATTTACCATAGCCAACACTTGGAAGAAATGAAAATGTCCATCAACCGAGGAATGCACAAAGTAGAAGTGGTCCACGTACACAGTGGAAAATTACTCCAATAAAAAATAAAAATTACATTTAAAAATCCAACAAAAGTAAGGAGACATCAGCTTGTGTGGGTTTCTCCAGGCACACTCCACTCTAATTTTTAACCGAGAAACACCACAGGCCGCAAGGGCTTTTCCCTAGTTACCAGGGTGGGGAACATAGAAAGGCTGCTGCCCTCTGGCAGTTACCTGCAAAAGCAGCTTTAAAGCCTGTGCTAATGGTCATTTCATAGGAACAAGTACTGCAGAACTGTAAATGAAACTTGCCCTCAAAATGTCTTGAGGGAGGTAATGGCCAAAATATTTCAAATGGTGACACATACTTTAAGAAAACACTTTGAAGAAATAAGCTCTAATCATAGCTGGAAAAATAAAAAGGACATGTCTAAAAGCTCAATTTCAACGCATTATGAGACACATGCAAATTCAACCACAAAGAGGTATCAGCTCACACCACTCAGAATAACCATCAGCAAAAACTGCAAAGAATAAATGCTGAAGGTGCTGGGAAGAAATGCATACCCTCAACTTTATGTGGGACGTAACCTGGAAAGAGCCACTAAAGAGAACAGAATAGAGGTGCCTTTAAAAGGTAAACATTGAGCTACCATAGGATCCAGCAGACCTATTCCTGGACCTATAAACTAAGAAGACAGAATTGGAAGGACACAGGTATGCAAATCTGCATTGCATAGTATTACAATAGCCAAGATACGGAAGTAACCAAAAAGTCCACCGACAGATGGGCGGACAAAGAAGAACTGCTACCTGTACAGATGGAATATGAGCTAGTGAAAAAATGAAACAATGCCATTTGCAGCACCATAGATGAGTCTAGACGTAATCACGCCACCTGTAGTAAGTGAGAAAGCAAAAGACACATATCCTATGATATCACTTTTAGGAGTTACTTAAAAATCGATACCAATGAAGATATTTCCACAGAGAGGGGCAATCGCAGATTCATTAAAAAACTTATGGTTCACCAAATAGAAAGGGATGAGGATTGGATACATTACCATATTGGGGTTAACAGAGATATACCAACCATGTGAAATATATAATCACCAAAGACGTACGGAAGACCAGGAGAAGACTACTCAACATTCTGTCATAACGTACATGAGAAAAGGATGTGAGGAAGAATAGATACCTGTATATGTGTGAAAGAACCACATCTTGCACACCTAGAGCAAACAAACCATTGTAATCAAATTTGCTGGGATAAAAAATATAAACTAAATTACAAATATGAACAAGAAGTAATGAGACATAAACTTAAACGGCTTTTTCCTGGCATATTCCATTCTAATATACAACCTAGAACACCACTTCCATTAAGGCTCTGTTTCCCTCGTAACCAAATTTGGTAAAGGAGAAATGCTGCCACCTTGTGGCCGTTTCCTGCAAGAGCAGCTTTAAACTCACAGCTAGTGGTCACTTAACATTCACAAAGACTCAGGGTTGTAAAGGACACCTGCCCTAAAAAATTGTGCTGAAGTAGGGAATGAACAAAAAAATTCAAAACAGGCAAATGTTTCAAGAAGAGATTATGAAGAGTTAAGTTTTACTCACACTCTTTTTAAAAAAAAGGTAAATGGATAAAAGCTCAACCTCAGGGAGTGTTAGACACCTGCAATCTAATCTACAAAAAGTTTCAACTTACACCAGTCGACTGACCATCAGCAAAAAGTCTACGAACAATAAAAGCTGAAGGGGTTTTACAGAACTGTGTACCCTCTACCTGCTGGTGAGACGTAAAAGGGTAACAGCCAATAATGAGAATAGAAAGGAGCTGTGTTTAAAAGTAAAAATGGAGGTACCATTCAATCCAGCAGGCACACCATTGGACCTCTCACCTGAGAAGACAAGAATCGAGAAGACACAGGCCGCAAAAGCTGCAGTGCAGCCTTATTCACAATAGCCAAGACAGTGAAGCAATCAAAATATCCAACAAGAGGTGAATGGATAAAGAAGAAGTGGTCCATGTACACAATGGAATATTAGCCATGGAAAACAATGAACCATTGCTCTCTGAGGCACCACAAATGAGTCTGGAGATAATCATGAAACATGAGGTAAGTCGGAAAGCAAAAGACCTATATTCTATGATATCACTTATAGGCGTTATCTAATAACTGACACAAATGAACATATTTCCACAGAGAAAGACACTCACAGACTTAGAAAACAAACTATGCTCATCTAAAAGGAACGGTGGGGGGAATGGATAAATTAAGATTAGTGTTACTATATGTATACAAACACATATTATATACATATCTCAAAAAGACTGACCATATAGCAAGGGAGGTCTGCGGAACCCTGTGTAACATTTTACATGGGAAGAGGATCTGTACTTGAATAGACATATATAATCTACAAATGAACCAGATTGTGTACACCTAGGACTAACAATATTCTAAGCTTTACTCCAATTTAAAAAAATTTTTATACCAAGAAGAAATAATGAGACATAAACTTAGGGGCGTTTCTCCATGCACATTCCAACGTAATTTACAACCTAGGAACACGACTTCCAGAAAGGCTCTGCTGCCCTAGTACCCAGATTTGGGAATGGAGAAATGCTGCCTTCTTGAGGCCACTTCCCACAAATCAGCTTTAAACCCATTGCTAAAGGTCACTAAATATTCACCAAACTTGCAGTTCGGTAAATGACACCTGCTCTCTAAAAAAATTCTGGGGTGGAAAATTGACCAAAAAATTCAAAAGAGGGCAACCTTCCAAGAAGACCATATCAAGAGTTATATTGTACTCCCAATTGTTTCCTTTTTTTAACAGAAAAGAAAACGGCGGAGAAAAATGATGAGTTTTACGAATTTTCAGAGACATGCAAACCCAAATTACAAAAACCTATTAGCTCACAGCAGACAGAAGGGCCATTAGCATAAATGCTGCAAACAATAAATGCTGAAACGATTGTGGAGAAATGTGTACCCTCGATTCTAAAGGGGACGTGGTAAGTGCCACTAATGAAAACACAAAGAAGGTGCATTGAAAAGGGAAATACGGTGCTACCAGTCAGTCAATCACACCCACTGCTGGGCCTATCACCAGAGAAAATGAGAATCAAAAAGTCACAGGCTGGCAATCCTGCACTAAAACAATATTTACCATAGCCAACACTTGGAAGCAATGAAAATGTCCATCAACCGAGGAATGCACAAAGTAGAAGTGGTCCACGCACACAGTCAAAAATTACTCCAATAAAAAATAAAAATTACATTTAAAAATCCAACAAAATAAGGAGACATCAGCTTGTGTGGGTTTGTCCAGGCACACTCCACTCTAATTTATAACCGAGAAACCCCACCGGCCGTAAGGGCTTTTCCCTAGTTACCAGGGTGGGGAAAATAGAAAGGCTGCTGCCCTCTGGCAGTTACCTGCAAAAGCAGCTTTAAAGCCTGTGCTAATGGTCATTTCATAGGAACAAATACTGCAGAACTGGAAATGAAAACTGCCCTCCAAATGTCTTGAGGGAGGTAATGGCCAAAACATTTCAAAATGTGACACATACTTTAAGAGAACACTTTGAAGTACTAAGGGGTAATCACAGCTTGACAAATAAAAAGGACATGCCTTAAAGCTCAGTTTCAATGGATTTTGAGGCACATGCGAATTCAACCACAAAGAGGTATCAGCTCACAATTGCAAGAGTGACCATCAGCAAGAAAACTACAAACAATAAGTGCTGAAGGTGTTGTGGAGAAGTGTATACCCTCAACTTCAAGTGGGACGTAAGTTGGAAAGGGCCACAGATGAGAACAGAAAGGAGGTGCCTTAAAAAGGTAAACATTGAGCTACCATATGACCTAACAGGCCCACTCCTCGACCTATAATCTAAGAAGACAGAATTGGAAAGACACAGGCAGGCAAATCTGCATTGCACAGTATCACAATAGCCAAGATATGGAAGTAACCAAAAAGTCCACCAACAGATGGGTGGACACAGAAGAACTCCTCCATGTACAGATGGAATATTCGCTACTGAAAAAAATGAAACGATGCCATTTGCAGCACCATAGATGAGTCTAGACGTAATCACGCCACCTGTAGTAAGTAAGAAAGCAAAAGACACATATCCTATCATATCACTTTTAGGAGTTACTTAAAAATTGATACCAATGAAGATATTTCCACAGAGAAAGGCAATCACAGATTCATTAAAAAAACTTAGGTTCACCAAATAGAAAGGGATGAGGATTGGATACATTACCATATTGGGGTTAACAGAGATATACAAACCATGTGAAATATATAATCACCAAAGGCGTACGGAAGACCAGGAGAAGACTACTCAACATTCTGTCATAACCTAAATGGGAAAAGGATGCGAGGAAGAATAGATACACATATATGTGTGAAAGAACCACATCTTGCACACCAAGAAGAAACAAACCATTGTAATCAAATTTGCTGGGATAAAAAATAAAAAGTAAATTACAAATATGAACAAGAAGTAATGAGACATAAACTTAAAGGGCTTTTTCCTGGCACATTCCATTTTAATTTACAACCTAGAACACCACTTCCATTAAGGCTCTGTTTCCCTAGTAACCAAATTTGGTAAAGGAGAAATGCTGCCACCTTGTGGCCGTTTCCTGCAAGAGCAGCTTTAAAGTCACAGCTAATGGTCACTTAACATTCACAAGGACTCAGGGCTGTAAGGACACCTGCCCTAAAAAATTGTGCTGAAGTAGGGAATGGACAAAAAATTTCAAAACAGGCAAATGTTTCAAGAAGAGAATATGAAGAGTTACGTTTTACTGACGCTCTTTAAAAAAAAAAGGAAAATGGATAAAAGCTCAACCTCAGGGAGTGTTAGACCCATGCAATCTAATCTACAAAAAGTTTTCAACTTACACCAATCGACTGACCATCAGCAAAAAGTCTACGAACAATAAATGCTGAAGGGGTTTTAGAGAACTGTGAACCCTCTACCTGCTGTTGAGACGTAAAAGGGTAACAGCCAATAATGAGAATAGAAAGGAGCTGTGTTTAAAAGTAAAAATGGAGGTACCATTCAATCCAGCAGGCACACCATTGGACCTCTCACCTGAGAAGACAAGAATCGAGAAGACACAGGCCGCAAAAGCTGCAGTGCAGCCTTATTCACAATAGCCAAGACCGTGAAGCAATCAAAATATCCAACAAGAGGTGAATGGATAAAGAAGAAGTGGTCCATGTACACAATGGAATATTAGCCATGGAAAACAATGAACCATTGCTCCCTGAGGCACCACAAATGAGTCTGGAGATAATCACGAAACATGAGGTAAGTCCAAAAGCAAAAGACCTATATTCTATGATATCACTTATAGGCGTTATCTAATAACTGACACAAATGAACATATTTCCACAGAGAAAGACACTCACAGACTTAGAAAACAAACTATGCTCATCTAAAAGGAAAGGTGGAGTGAATGGATAAATTAAGATTAGTGTTACTATATGTATACAAACACATATTATATACATATCTCAAAAAGACCGACCATATAGCAAGGGAGGTCTGCGGAACATTCTGTAACATTTTACATGGGAAGAGGATCTGTACTTGAATAGACATATATAATCTACAAATGAACCAGATTGTGTACACCTAGGACAAACAATATTCTAAGCTTTACCACAATTAATAAATTTTTAAAACCAAGAAGAAATAATGAGACATAAACTTATGGGGGTTTCTCCATGCACATTCCAATGTAATTTACAACCTAGGAACACGACTTCCAGAAAGGCTCTGCTGCCCTAGAAACCAGATTTGGGAATGGAGAAATGCTGCCTGCTTGAGGCCACTTCCCACAACAGCAGCTTTAAACCCATTTCTAAAGGTCAATAAATATTCACCAAACTAGCAGTTCGGGAAATGACACCTGCTCTCTAAAAAAACTCTGGGGTGGAAAATCGACCAAAAAATTCAAAAGAGGGCAACCTTCTAAGAAGACAATTTCAAGAGTTATAATGTACTCCCATTTGTTTCCTTTTTGTAACAGAAAAGAAAACGGCGGAGAAAAATAATGAGTTTTACGAATTTTCAAATACATGCAAACCCAAATTACAAAAACCTATCAGCTCACAGCAGCCAGTAGGGCCATTAGCATAAATGCTGCAAACAATAAATGCTGAAGCGATTGTGGAGAAATGCGTACCCTCGATTCTAAGGGGGACGTGGTAAGAGCCACTAATGAAAACACAAAGGAGGTGCTTTGAAAGGGGAAACACGGTGCTACCAGTCAATGAATCACACCCACTGCTGGGCCTATCACCTGAGAAAATGAGAATCAAAAAGTCACAGGCTGGCAATCCTGCACTCCAACAATATTTACCATAGCCAACACTTGGAAGAAATGAAAATGTCCATCAACCGAGGAATGCACAAAGTAGAAGTGGTCCACGTACACAGTGGAAAATTACTCCAATAAAAAATAAAAATTACATTTAAAAATCCAACAAAAGTAAGGAGACATCAGCTTGTGTGGGTTTCTCCAGGCACACTCCACTCTAATTTTTAACCGAGAAACACCACAGGCCGCAAGGGCTTTTCCCTAGTTACCAGGGTGGGGAACATAGAAAGGCTGCTGCCCTCTGGCAGTTACCTGCAAAAGCAGCTTTAAAGCCCGTGCTAATGGTCATTTCATAGGAACAAGTACTGCAGAACTGTAAATGAAACTTGCCCTCAAAATGTCTTGAGGGAGGTAATGGCCAAAATATTTCAAATGGTGACACATACTTTAAGAAAACACTTTGAAGAAATAAGCTCTAATCATAGCTGGAAAAATAAAAAGGACATGTCTAAAAGCTCAATTTCAACGCATTATGAGACACATGCAAATTCAACCACAAAGAGGTATCAGCTCACACCACTCAGAATAACCATCAGCAAAAACTGCAAAGAATAAATGCTGAAGGTGCTGGGAAGAAATGCATACCCTCAACTTTATGTGGGACGTAACCTGGAAAGAGCCACTAAAGAGAACAGAATAGAGGTGCCTTTAAAAGGTAAACATTGAGCTACCATAGGATCCAGCAGACCTATTCCTGGACCTATAAACTAAGAAGACAGAATTGGAAGGACACAGGTATGCAAATCTGCATTGCATAGTATTACAATAGCCAAGATACGGAAGTAACCAAAAAGTCCACCGACAGATGGGCGGACAAAGAAGAACTGCTACCTGTACAGATGGAATATGAGCTAGTGAAAAAATGAAACAATGCCATTTGCAGCACCATAGATGAGTCTAGACGTAATCACGCCACCTGTAGTAAGTGAGAAAGCAAAAGACACATATCCTATGATATCACTTTTAGGAGTTACTTAAAAATCGATACCAATGAAGATATTTCCACAGAGAGAGGCAATCGCAGATTCATTAAAAAACTAATGGTTCACCAAATAGAAAGGGATGAGGATTGGATACATTACCATATTGGGGTTAACAGAGATATACCAACCATTTGAAATATATAATCACCAAAGACGTACGGAAGACCAGGAGAAGACTACTCAACATTCTGTCATAACGTACATGAGAAAAGGATGTGAGGAAGAATAGATACCTGTATATGTGTGAAAGAACCACATCTTGCACACCTAGAGCAAACAAACCATTGTAATCAAATTTGCTGGGATAAAAAATATAAACTAAATTACAAATATGAACAAGAAGTAATGAGACATAAACTTAAACGGCTTTTTAATGGCATATTCCATTCTAATATACAACCTAGAACACCACTTCCATTAAGGCTCTGTTTCCCTCGTAACCAAATTTGGTAAAGGAGAAATGCTGCCACCTTGTGGCCGTTTCCTGCAAGAGCAGCTTTAAACTCACAGCTAGTGGTCACTTAACATTCACAAAGACTCAGGGTTGTAAAGGACACCTGCCCTAAAAAATTGTGCTGAAGTAGGGAATGAACAAAAAAATTCAAAACAGGCAAATGTTTCAAGAACAGATTATGAAGAGTTAAGTTTTACTCACACTCTTTTTAAAAAAAAGGTAAATGGATAAAAGCTCAACCTCAGGGAGTGTTAGACACCTGCAATCTAATCTACAAAAAGTTTCAACTTACACCAGTCGACTGACCATCAGCAAAAAGTCTACGAACAATAAAAGCTGAAGGGGTTTTACAGAACTGTGTACCCTCTACCTGCTGGTGAGACGTAAAAGGGTAACAGCCAATAATGAGAATAGAAAGGAGCTGTGTTTAAAAGTAAAAATGGAGGTACCATTCAATCCAGCAGGCACACCATTGGACCTCTCACCTGAGAAGACAAGAATCGAGAAGACACAGGCCGCAAAAGCTGCAGTGCAGCCTTATTCACAATAGCCAAGACAGTGAAGCAATCAAAATATCCAACAAGAGGTGAATGGATAAAGAAGAAGTGGTCCATGTACACAATGGAATATTAGCCATAGAAAACAATGAACCATTGCTCTCTGAGGCACCACAAATGAGTCTGGAGATAATCATGAAACATGAGGTAAGTCGGAAAGCAAAAGACCTATATTCTATGATATCACTTATAGGCGTTATCTAATAACTGACACAAATGAACATATTTCCACAGAGAAAGACACTCACA
Organism: Eschrichtius robustus; assembly: GCF_028021215.1. Classification (NCBI taxonomy): domain Eukaryota; kingdom Metazoa; phylum Chordata; class Mammalia; order Artiodactyla; family Eschrichtiidae; genus Eschrichtius; species Eschrichtius robustus. The sequence continues at coordinate 46,627,232 of NC_090830.1, forward strand.
GACTTAGAAAACAAACTATGCTCATCTAAAAGGAACGGTGGGGGGAATGGATAAATTAAGATTAGTGTTACTATATGTATACAAACACATATTATATACATATCTCAAAAAGACTGACCATATAGCAAGGGAGGTCTGCGGAACCCTGTGTAACATTTTACATGGGAAGAGGATCTGTACTTGAATAGACATATATAATCTACAAATGAACCAGATTGTGTACACCTAGGACAAACAATATTCTAAGCTTTACTCCAATTTAAAAAAATTTTTATACCAAGAAGAAATAATGAGACATAAACTTAGGGGCGTTTCTCCATGCACATTCCAACGTAATTTACAAGCTAGGAACACGACTTCCAGAAAGGCTCTGCTGCCCTAGTACCCAGATTTGGGAATGGAGAAATGCTGCCTTCTTGAGGCCACTTCCCACAAATCAGCTTTAAACCCATTGCTAAAGGTCACTAAATATTCACCAAACTTGCAGTTCGGTAAATGACACCTGCTCTCTAAAAAAATTCTGGGGTGGAAAATTGACCAAAAAATTCAAAAGAGGGCAACCTTCCAAGAAGACCATATCAAGAGTTATATTGTACTCCCAATTGTTTCCTTTTTTTAACAGAAAAGAAAACGGCGGAGAAAAATGATGAGTTTTACGAATTTTCAGAGACATGCAAACCCAAATTACAAAAACCTATTAGCTCACAGCAGACAGAAGGGCCATTAGCATAAATGCTGCAAACAATAAATGCTGAAACGATTGTGGAGAAATGTGTACCCTCGATTCTAAAGGGGACGTGGTAAGTGCCACTAATGAAAACACAAAGAAGGTGCATTGAAAAGGGAAATACGGTGCTACCAGTCAGTCAATCACACCCACTGCTGGGCCTATCACCAGAGAAAATGAGAATCAAAAAGTCACAGGCTGGCAATCCTGCACTAAAACAATATTTAACATAGCCAACACTTGGAAGCAATGAAAATATCCATCAACCGAGGAATGCACAAAGTAGAAGTGGTCCACGCACACAGTCAAAAATTACTCCAATAAAAAATAAAAATTACATTTAAAAATCCAACAAAATAAGGAGACATCAGCTTGTGTGGGTTTGTCCAGGCACACTCCACTCTAATTTATAACCGAGAAACCCCACCGGCCGTAAGGGCTTTTCCCTAGTTACCAGGGTGGGGAAAATAGAAAGGCTGCTGCCCTCTGGCAGTTACCTGCAAAAGCAGCTTTAAAGCCTGTGCTAATGGTCATTTCATAGGAACAAATACTGCAGAACTGTAAATGAAAACTGCCCTCAAAATGTCTTGAGGGAGGTAATGGCCAAAACATTTCAAAATGTGACACATACTTTAAGAGAACACTTTGAAGTACTAAGGGGTAATCACAGCTTGAAAAATAAAAAGGACATGCCTTAAAGCTCAGTTTCAATGGATTTTGAGGCACATGCGAATTCAACCACAAAGAGGTATCAGCTCACAATTGCAAGAGTAACCATCAGCAAGAAAACTACAAACAATAAGTGCTGAAGGTGTTGTGGAGAAGTGTATACCCTCAACTTCAAGTGGGACGTAAGTTGGAAAGGGCCACAGATGAGAACAGAAAGGAGGTGCCTTAAAAAGGTAAACATTGAGCTACCATATGACCTAACAGGCCCACTCCTCGACCTATAATCTAAGAAGACAGAATTGGAAAGACACAGGCAGGCAAATCTGCATTGCACAGTATCAGAATAGCCAAGATATGGAAGTAACCAAAAAGTCCACCAACAGATGGGTGGACACAGAAGAACTCCTCCATGTACAGATGGAATATTCGCTACTGAAAAAAATGAAACAATGCCATTTGCAGCACCATAGATGAGTCTAGACGTAATCACGCCACCTGTAGTAAGTAAGAAAGCAAAAGACACATATCCTATCATATCACTTTTAGGAGTTACTTAAAAATTGATACCAATGAAGATATTTCCACAGAGAAAGGCAATCACAGATTCATTAAAAAAACTTAGGTTCACCAAATAGAAAGGGATGAGGATTGGATACATTACCATATTGGGGTTAACAGAGATATACAAACCATGTGAAATATATAATCACCAAAGGCGTACGGAAGACCAGGAGAAGACTACTCAACATTCTGTCATAACCTAAATGGGAAAAGGATGCGAGGAAGAATAGATACACATATATGTGTGAAAGAACCACATCTTGCACACCAAGAAGAAACAAACCATTGTAATCAAATTTGCTGGGATAAAAAATAAAAAGTAAATTACAAATATGAACAAGAAGTAATGAGACATAAACTTAAAGGGCTTTTTCCTGGCACATTCCATTTTAATTTACAACCTAGAACACCACTTCCATTAAGGCTCTGTTTCCCTAGTAACCAAATTTGGTAAAGGAGAAATGCTGCCACCTTGTGGCCGTTTCCTGCAAGAGCAGCTTTAAAGTCACAGCTAATGGTCACTTAACATTCACAAGGACTCAGGGCTGTAAGGACACCTGCCCTAAAAAATTGTGCTGAAGTAGGGAATGGACAAAAAATTTCAAAACAGGCAAATGTTTCAAGAAGAGAATATGAAGAGTTACGTTTTACTGACGCTCTTTAAAAAAAAAAGGAAAATGGATAAAAGCTCAACCTCAGGGAGTGTTAGACCCATGCAATCTAATCTACAAAAAGTTTTCAACTTACACCAATCGACTGACCATCAGCAAAAAGTCTACGAACAATAAATGCTGAAGGGGTTTTAGAGAACTGTGAACTCTCTACCTGCTGTTGAGACGTAAAAGGGTAACAGCCAATAATGAGAATAGAAAGGAGCTGTGTTTAAAAGTAAAAATGGAGGTACCATTCAATCCAGCAGGCACACCATTGGACCTCTCACCTGAGAAGACAAGAATCGAGAAGACACAGGCCGCAAAAGCTGCAGTGCAGCCTTATTCACAATAGCCAAGACCGTGAAGCAATCAAAATATCCAACAAGAGGTGAATGGATAAAGAAGAAGTGGTCCATGTACACAATGGAATATTAGCCATGGAAAACAATGAACCATTGCTCCCTGAGGCACCACAAATGAGTCTGGAGATAATCACGAAACATGAGGTAAGTCCAAAAGCAAAAGACCTATATTCTATGATATCACTTATAGGCGTTATCTAATAACTGACACAAATGAACATATTTCCACAGAGAAAGACACTCACAGACTTAGAAAACAAACTATGCTCATCTAAAAGGAAAGGTGGGGGGAATGGATAAATTAAGATTAGTGTTACTATATGTATACAAACACATATTATATACATATCTCAAAAAGACCGACCATATAGCAAGGGAGGTCTGCGGAACATTCTGTAAAATTTTACATGGGAAGAGGATCTGTACTTGAATAGACATATATAATCTACAAATGAACCAGATTGTGTACACCTAGGACAAACAATATTCTAAGCTTTTCCACAATTAAAAAAATTTTTAAAACCAAGAAGAAATAATGAGACATAAACTTATGGGGGTTTCTCCATGCACATTCCAATGTAATTTACAACCTAGGAACACGACTTCCAGAAAGGCTCTGCTGCCCTAGAAACCAGATTTGGGAATGGAGAAATGCTGCCTGCTTGAGGCCACTTCCCACAACAGCAGCTTTAAACCCATTTCTAAAGGTCAATAAATATTCACCAAACTTGCAGTTCGGGAAATGACACCTGCTCTCTAAAAAAACTCTGGGGTGGAAAATCGACCAAAAAATTCAAAAGAGGGCAACCTTCTAAGAAGACAATTTCAAGAGTTATAATGTACTCCCATTTGTTTCCTTTTTGTAACAGAAAAGAAAACGGCGCAGAAAAATAATGAGTTTTACGAATTTTCAAATACATGCAAACCCAAATTACAAAAACCTATCAGCTCACAGCAGCCAGTAGGGCCATTAGCATAAATGCTGCAAACAATAAATGCTGAAGCGATTGTGGAGAAATGCGTACCCTCGATTCTAAGGGGGACGTGGTAAGAGCCACTAATGAAAACACAAAGGAGGTGCTTTGAAAAGGGAAACACGGTGCTACCAGTCAATGAATCACACCCACTGCTGGGCCTATCACCTGAGAAAATGAGAATCAAAAAGTCACAAGCTGGCAATCCTGCACTCCAACAATATTTACCATAGCCAAGACTTGGAAGAAATGAAAATGTCCATCAACCGAGGAATGCACAAAGTAGAAGTGGTCCACGTACACAGTGGAAAATTACTCCAATAAAAAATAAAAATTACATTTAAAAATCCAACAAAAGTAAGGAGACATCAGCTTGTGTGGGTTTCTCCAGGCACACTCCACTCTAATTTTTAACCGAGAAACACCACAGGCCGCAAGGGCTTTTCCCTAGTTACCAGGGTGGGGAACATAGAAAGGCTGCTGCCCTCTGGCAGTTACCTGCAAAAGCAGCTTTAAAGCCCGTGCTAATGGTCATTTCATAGGAACAAGTACTGCAGAACTGTAAATGAAACTTGCCCTCAAAATGTCTTGAGGGAGGTAATGGCCAAAATATTTCAAATGGTGACACATACTTTAAGAAAACACTATGAAGAAATAAGCTCTAATCATAGCTGGAAAAATAAAAAGGACATGTCTAAAAGCTCAATTTCAACGCATTATGAGACACATGCAAATTCATCCACAAAGAGGTATCAGCTCACACCACTCAGAATAACCATCAGCAAAAACTGCAAAGAATAAATGCTGAAGGTGCTGGGAAGAAATGCATACCCTCAACTTTATGTGGGAAGTAACCTGGAAAGAGCCACTAAAGAGAGCAGAATAGAGGTGCCTTTAAAAGGTAAACATTGAGCTACCATAGGATCCAGCAGACCTATTCCTGGACCTATAAACTAAGAAGACAGAATTGGAAGGACACAGGTATGCAAATCTGCATTGCATAGTATTACAATAGCCAAGATACGGAAGTAACCAAAAAGTCCACCGACAGATGGGCGGACAAAGAAGAACTGCTACCTGTACAGATGGAATATGAGCTAGTGAAAAAATGAAACAATGCCATTTGCAGCACCATAGATGAGTCTAGACGTAATCACGCCACCTGTAGTAAGTGAGAAAGCAAAAGACACATATCCTATGATATCACTTTTAGGAGTTACTTAAAAATCGATACCAATGAAGATATTTCCACAGAGAGAGGCAATCGCAGATTCATTAAAAAACTTATGGTCACCAAATAGAAAGGGATGAGGATTGGATACATTACCATATTGGGGTTAACAGAGATATACAAACCATGTGAAATATATAATCACCAAAGACGTACGGAAGACCAGGAGAAGACTACTCAACATTCTGTCATAACGTACATGAGAAAAGGATGTGAGGAAGAATAGATACCTGTATATGTGTGAAAGAACCACATCTTGCACACCTAGAGCAAACAAACCATTGTAATCAAATTTGCTGGGATAAAAAATAAAACGTAAATTACAAATATGAACAAGAAGTAATGAGACATAAACTTAAACGGCTTTTTCCTGGCATATTCCATTCTAATATACAACCTAGAACACCACTTCCATTAAGGCTCTGTTTCCCTCGTAACCAAATTTGGTAAAGGAGAAATGCTGCCACCTTGTGGCCGTTTCCTGCAAGAGCAGCTTTAAACTCACAGCTAATGGTCACTTAACATTCACAAAGACTCAGGGTTGTAAAGGACACCTGCCCTAAAAAATTGTGCTGAAGTAGGGAATGAACAAAAAAATTCAAAACAGGCAACTGTTTCAAGAAGAGATTATGAAGAGTTAAGTTTTACTCACACTCTTTTTAAAAAAAAGGTAAATGGATAAAAGCTCAACCTCAGGGAGTGTTAGACACCTGCAATCTAATCTACAAAAAGTTTCAACTTACACCAGTCGACTGACCATCAGCAAAAAGTCTACGAACAATAAAATCTGAAGGGGTTTTACAGAACTGTGTACCCTCTACCTGCTGGTGAGACGTAAAAGGGTAACAGCCAATAATGAGAATAGAAAGGAGCTGTGTTTAAAAGTAAAAATGGAGGTACCATTCAATCCAGCAGGCGCACCATTGGACCTCTCACCTGAGAAGACAAGAATCGAGAAGACACAGGCCGCAAAAGCTGCAGTGCAGCCTTATTCACAATAGCCAAGACAGTGAAGCAATCAAAATATCCAACAAGAGGTGAATGGATAAAGAAGAAGTGGTCCATGTACACAACGGAATATTAGCCATGGAAAACAATGAACCATTGCTCTCTGAGGCACCACAAATGAGTCTGGAAATAATCACGAAACATGAGGTAAGTCCAAAAGCAAAAGACCTATATTCTATGATATCACTTATAGGCGTTATCTAATAACTGACACAAATGAACATATTTCCACAGAGAAAGACACTCACAGACTTAGAAAACAAACTATGCTCATCTAAAAGGAACGGTGGGGGGAATGGATAAATTAAGATTAGTGTTACTATATGTATACAAACACATATTATATACATATCTCAAAACTACCGACCATAAAGCAAGGGAGGTCTGCGGAACCCTGTGTAACATTTTACATGGGAAGAGGATCTGTACTTGAATAGACATATATAATCTACAAATGAACCAGATTGTGTACACCTAGGACAAACAATATTCTAAGCTTTACTCCAATTTAAAAAAAATTTTTATACCAAGAAGAAATAATGAGACATAAACTTAGGGGCGTTTCTCCATGCACATTCCAACGTAATTTACAACCTAGGAACACGACTTCCAGAAAGGCTCTGCTGCCCTAGTACCCAGATTTGGGAATGGAGAAATGCTGCCTGCTTGAGGCCACTTCCCACAAATCAGCTTTAAACCCATTGCTAAAGGTCACTAAATATTCACCAAACTTGCAGTTCGGTAAATGACACCTGCTCTCTAAAAAAATTCTGGGGTGGAAAATTGACCAAAAAATTCAAAAGAGGGCAACCTTCCAAGAAGACCATATCAAGAGTTATATTGTACTCCCACTTGTTTCCTTTTTTTAACAGAAAAGAAAACGGCGGAGAAAAATGATGAGTTTTACGAATTTTCAGAGACATGCAAACCCAAATTACAAAAACCTATCAGCTCACAGCAGACAGAAGGGCCATTAGCATAAATGCTGCAAACAATAAATGCTAAAACGATTGTGGAGAAATGTGTACCCTCGATTCTAAAGGGGACGTGGTAAGTGCCACTAATGAAAACACAAAGAAGGTGCATTGAAAAGGGAAATACGGTGCTACCAGTCAGTCAATCACACCCACTGCTGGGCCTATCACCAGAGAAAATGAGAATCAAAAAGTCACAGGCTGGCAATCCTGCACTAAAACAATATTTACCATAGCCAACACTTGGAAGCAATGAAAATGTCCATCAACCGAGGAATGCACAAAGTAGAAGTGGTCCACGCACACAGTCGAAAATTACTCCAATAAAAAATAAAAATTACATTTAAAAATCCAACAAAAATAAGGAGACATCAGCTTGTGTGGGTTTGTCCAGGCACACTCCACTCTAATTTATAACCGAGAAACCCCACCGGCCGTAAGGGCTTTTCCCTAGTTACCAGGGTGGGGAAAATAGAAAGGCTGCTGCCCTCTGGCAGTTACCTGCAAAAGCAGCTTTAAAGCCTGAGCTAATGGTCATTTCATAGGAACAAATACTGCAGAACTGTAAATGAAAACTGCCCTCAAAATGTCTTGAGGGAGGTAATGGCCAAAACATTTCAAAATGTGACACATACTTTAAGAGAACACTTTGAAGAACTAAGGGGTAATCACAGCTTGAAAAATAAAAAGGACATGCCTTAAAGCTCAGTTTCAACGGATTTTGAGGCACATGCGAATTCAACCACAAAGAGGTATCAGCTCACAATTGCAAGAGTAACCATCAGCAAGAAAACTACAAACAATAAGTGCTGAAGGTGTTGTGGAGAAGTGTATACCCTCAACTTCAAGTGGGACGTAAGTTGGAAAGGGCCACAGATGAGAACAGAAAGGAGGTGCCTTAAAAAGGTAAACATTGAGCTACCATATGACCTAACAGGCCCACTCCTCGACCTATAATCTAAGAAGTCAGAATTGGAAAGACACAGGCAGGCAAATCTGCATTGCACAGTATCACAATAGCCAAGATATGGAAGTAACCAAAAAGTCCACCAACAGATGGGTGGACACAGAAGAACTCCTCCATGTACAGATGGAATATTCGCTACTGAAAAAAATGAAACGATGCCATTTGCAGCACCATAGATGAGTCTAGACGTAATCACGCCACCTGTAGTTAGTAAGAAAGCAAAAGACACATATCCTATCATATCACTTTTAGGAGTTACTTAAAAATTGATACCAATGAAGATATTTCCACAGAGAAAGGCAATCAGAGATTCATTAAAAAAACTTAGGTTCACCAAATAGAAAGGGATGAGGATTGGATACATTACCATATTGGGGTTAACAGAGATATACAAACCATGTGAAATATATAATCACCAAAGGCGTACGGAAGACCAGGAGAAGACTACTCAACATTCTGTCATAACCTAAATGGGAAAAGGATGCGAGGAAGAATAGATACACATATATGTGTGAAAGAACCACATCTTGCACACCAAGAAGAAACAAACCATTGTAATCAAATTTGCTGGGATAAAAAATAAAAAGTAAATTACAAATATGAACAAGAAGTAATGAGACATAAACTTAAAGGGCTTTTTCCTGGCACATTCCATTTTAATTTACAACCTAGAACACCACTTCCATTAAGGCTCTGTTTCCCTAGTAACCAAATTTGGTAAAGGAGAAATGCTGCCACCTTGTGGCCGTTTCCTGCAAGAGCAGCTTTAAAGTCACAGCTAATGGTCACTTAACATTCACAAGGACTCAGGGCTGTAAGGACACCTGCCCTAAAAAATTGTGCTGAAGTAGGGAATGGACAAAAAATTTCAAAACAGGCAAATGTTTCAAAAAGAGAATATGAAGAGTAACGTTTTACTGACGCTATTTAAAAAAAAAAGGAAAATGGATAAAAGCTCAACCTCAGGGAGTGTTAGACCCAAGCAATCTAATCTACAAAAAGTTTTCAACTTACACCAATCGACTGACCATCAGCAAAAAGTCTACGAACAATAAATGCTGAAGGGGTTTTAGAGAACTGTGAACCCTCTACCTGCTGTTGAGACGTAAAAGGGTAACAGCCAATAATGAGAATAGAAAGGAGCTGTGTTTAAAAGTAAAAATGGAGGTACCATTCAATCCAGCAGGCACACCATTGGACCTCTCACCTGAGAAGACAAGAATCGAGAAGACACAGGCCGCAAAAGCTGCAGTGCAGCCTTATTCACAATAGCCAAGACCGTGAAGCAATCAAAATATCCAACAAGAGGTGAATGGATAAAGAAGAAGTGGTCCATGTACACAATGGAATATTAGCCATGGAAAACAATGAACCATTGCTCTCTGAGGCACCACAAATGAGTCTGGAGATAATCATGAAACATGAGGTAAGTCGGAAAGCAAAAGACCTATATTCTATGATATCACTTATAGGCGTTATCTAATAACTGACACAAATGAACATATTTCCACAGAGAAAGACACTCACAGACTTAGAAAACAAACTATGCTCATCTAAAAGGAAAGGTGGGGGGAATGGATAAATTAAGATTAGTGTTACTATATGTATACAAACACATATTATGTACATATCTCAAAAATACCGACCATACAGCAAGGAAGTCTGCGGAACCCTCTGTAATATTTTACATGGGAAGAGGATCTGTACTTGAATAGACATATATAATCTACAAATGAACCAGATTGTTTACACCTAGGACAAACAATATTCTAAGCTTTACCCCAATTAAAAAATTTTTTAAAACCAAGAAGAAATAATGAGACATAAACTTATGGGGGTTTCTCCATGCACATTCCAATGTAATTTACAACCTAGGGACACGACTTCCAGAAAGGCTCTGCTGCCCTAGTAACCAGATTTGGGAATGGAGAAATGCTGCCTCCTTTAGGCCACTTCCCACAACAGCAGCTTTAAACGCATTGCTAAAGGTCACTAAATATTCACCAAACTTGCAGTTCGGGAAATAATACCTGCTCTCTAAAAAAAGTCTGAGGTGGAAAATCGACCAAAAAATTCAAAAGAGGGCAACCTTCCAAGAAGACAATATCAAGAGTTATAATGTACTCCCATTTGTTTCCTTTTTTTAACAGAAAAGAAAACGGCGGAGAAAAATGATGAGTTTTACGAATTTTCAAAGACATGCAAACACAAATTACAAAACCCTATCAGCTCACAGCAGCCAGTAGGGGCATTGGCATAAATTCTGCAAACAATAAATGCTGAAGCGATTGTGGAGAAATGTGTACACTCGATTCTAAAGGGGACGTGGTAAGTGCCACTAATGTAAACACAAAGAAGGTTCATTGAAAAGGGAAATACGGTGCTACCAGTCAGTCAATCACACCCACTGCTGGGCCTATCACCTGAGAAAATGAGAATCAAAAAGTCACAGGCTGGCAATCCTGCACTAAAACAATATTTACCATAGCCAACACTTGGAAGCAATGAAAATGTCCATCAACCGAGGAATGCACAAAGTAGAAGTGGTCCACGTACACAGTCGAAAATTACTCCAATAAAAAATAAACATTACATTTAAAAATCCAACAAAAATAAGGAGACATCAGCTTGTGTGGGTTTGTCCAGGCACACTCCACTCTAATTTATAACCGAGAAACCCCACAGGCCGCAAGGGCTTTTCCCTAGTTACCAGGGTAGGGAAAATAGAAAGGCTGCTGCCCTCTGGCAGTTACCTGCAAAAGCAGTTTTAAAGCCTGTGCTAATGGTCATTTCATAGGAACAAGTACTGCAGAACTGTAAATGAAAACTGCCCTCAAAATGTCTTGAGGGAGGTAATGGCCAAAACATTTCAAAATGTGACACATACTTTAAGAGAACACTTTGAAGAACTAAGGGGTAATCACAGCTTGAAAAATAAAAAGGACATGCCTTAAAGCTCAATTTCAACGGATTTTGAGGCACATGCGAATTCAACCACAAAGAGGTATCAGCTCACAATTGCCAGAGTAACCGTCAGCAAGAAAACTACAAACAATAAATGCTGAAGGTGTTGTGGAGAAATGTATACCCTCAACTTCAAGTGGGACGTAAGTTGGAAAGGGTCACAGATGAGAACAGAAAGGAGGTGCCTTAAAAAGGTAAACATTGAGCTACCATATGACCTAGCAGGCCCATTCCTCGATCTATAATCTAAGAAGACAGAATTGGAAAGACACAGGCAGGCAAATCTGCATTGCACAGTATCACAATAGCCAAGATATGGAAGTAACCAAAAAGTCCACCAACAGATGGGTGGACACAGAAGAACTCCTCCATGTACAGATGGAATATTCGCTACTGAAAAAAATGAAACAATGCCATTTGCAGCACCATAGATGAGTCTAGACGTAATCACGCCCCCTGTAGTAAGTGAGAAAGCAAAAGACACATATCCTATCATATCACTTTTAGGAGTTACTTAAAAATTGATACCAATGAAGATATTTCCACAGAGAAAGGCAATCACAGATTCATTAAAAAAACTTAGGTTCACCAAATAGAAAGGTATGAGGATTGGATACATTACCATATTGGGGTTAACAGAGATATACAAACCATGTGAAATATATAATCACCAAAGGCGTACGGAAGACCAGGAGAAGACTACTCAACATTCTGTCATAACCTAAATGGGAAAAGGATGCGAGGAAGAATAGATACACATATATGTGTGAAAGAACCACATCTTGCACACCAAGAAGAAACAAACCATTGTAATCAAATTTGCTGGGATAAAAAATAAAAAGTAAATTACAAATATGAACAAGAAGTAATGAGACATAAACTTAAAGGGCTTTTTCCTGGCATATTCCATTCTAATATACAACCTAGAACACCACTTCCATTAAGGCTCTGTTTCCCTAGTAACCAAATTTGGTAAAGGAGAAATGCTGCCACCTTGTGGCCGTTTCCTGCAAGAGCAGCTTTAAAGTCACAGCTAATGGTCACTTAACATTTACAAGGACTCAGGGCTGTAAAGGACACCTGCCCTAAAAAATTGAGCTGAAGTAGGGAATGGACAAAAAATTTCAAAACAGGCAAATGTTTCAAGAAGAGAATATGAAGAGTTACGTTTTACTGACGCTCTTTTAAAAAAAAAGGAAAATGGATAAAAGCTCAACCTCAGGGAGTGTTAGACCCATGCAATCTAATCTACAAAAAGTTTTCAACTTACACCAATCGACTGACCATCAGCAAAAAGTCTACGAACAATAAATGCTGAAGGGGTTTTAGAGAACTGTGAACCCTCTACCTGCTGTTGAGACGTAAAAGGGTAACAGCCAATAATGAGAATAGAAAGGAGCTGTGTTTAAAAGTAAAAATGGAGGTACCATTCAATCCAGCAGGCACACCATTGGACCTCTCACCTGAGAAGACAAGAATCGAGAAGACACAGGCCGCAAAAGCTGCAGTGCAGCCTTATTCACAATAGCCAAGACCGTGAAGCAATCAAAATATCCAACAAGAGGTGAATGGATAAAGAAGAAGTGGTCCATGTACACAATGGAATATTAGCCATGGAAAACAATGAACCATTGCTCTCTGAGGCACCACAAATGAGTCTGGAGAAAATCACGAAACATGAGGTAAGTCCAAAAGCAAAAGACCTATATTCTATGATATCACTTATAGGCGTTATCTAATAACTGACACAAATGAACATATTTCCACAGAGAAAGACACTCACAGATTTAGAAAACTGTGCTCATCTAAAAGGAAAGGTGGAGTGAATGGATAAATTAAGATTAGTGTTACTATATGTATACAAACACATATTATATACATATCTCAAAAAGACCGACCATATAGCAAGGGAGGTCTGCGGAACATTCTGTAACATTTTACATGGGAAGAGGATCTGTACTTGAATAGACATATATAATCTACAAATGAACCAGATTGTTTACACCTAGGAGAAACAATATTCTAAGCTTTACCCCAATTAAAAAAAATTTTAAAACCAAGAAGAAATAATGAGGCATAAACTTATGGGGGTTTCTCCATGCACATTCCAATGTAATTTACAACCTAGGAACACGACTTCCAGAAAGGCTCTGCTGCCCTAGTAACCAGATTTGGGAATGGAGAAATGCTGCCTCCTTTAGGCCACTTCCCACAACAGCAGCTTTAAACACATTGCTAAAGGTCACTAAATATTCACCAAACTTGCAGTTCGGGAAATGACACCTGCTCTCTAAAAAAAGTCTGAGGTGGAAAATCGACAAAAAATTCAAAAGAGGGCAACCTTCCAAGAAGACAATATCAAGAGTTATAATGTACTCCCATTTGTTTCCTTTTTTTAACAGAAAAGAAAACGGCGGAGAAAAATGATGAGTTTTACGAATTTTCAAAGACATGCAAACCCAAATTACAAAACCCTATCAGCTCACAGCAGCCAGTAGGGGCATTGACATAAATTCTGCAAACAATAAATGCTGAAGCGATTGTGGAGAAATGTGTACCCTCGATTCTAAAGGGGACGTAATAAGTGCCACTAATGAAAACACAAAGAAGGTGCTTTGAAAAGGGAAAAACGTTGCTACCAGTCAGTCAATCACACCCACTGCTGGGCCTATCACCTGAGAAAATGAGAATCAAAAAGTCACAGGCTGGCAATCCTGCACTCCAACAATATTTACCATAGCCAACACTTGGAAGCAATGAAAATGTCCATCAACCGAGGAATGCACAATGTAGAAGTGGTCCATGTACACAGTGGAAAATTTTCCAATAAAAAATAAAAATTACATGTAAAAATCCAACAAAAATAAGGAGACATCAGCTTGTGAGGGTTTCTCCAGGCACACTCCACTCTAATTTTTAACCGAGAAACACCACAAGCCGCTAGGGCTTTTCCCCTTTTACCAGGGTGGGGAAAATAGAAAGGCTGCTGCCCCCTGGCAGTTACCTGCAAAAGCAGGTTTAAAGCCTGTGCTAATGGTCATTTCATAGGAACAAGTACTGCAGAACTGTAAATGAAACCTGCCCTCAAAATGTCTTGAGGGAGGTAATGGCCAAAACATTTCAAAATGTGACACATACTTTAAGAGAACACTTTGAAGAACTAAGGGGTAATCACAGCTTGAAAAATAAAAAGGACATGCCTTAAAGCTCAATTTCAACGGATTTTGAGGCACATGCGAATTCAACCACAAAGAGGTATCAGCTCACAATTGCCAGAGTAACCATCAGCAAGAAAACTACAAACAATAAATGCTGAAGGTGTTGTGGAGAAATGTATACCCTCAACTTCAAGTGGGACGTAAGTTGGAAAGGGCCACAGATGAGAACAGAAAGGAGGTGCCTTAAAAAGGTAAACATTGAGCTACCATATGACCTAGCAGGCCCACTCCTCGACCTATAATCTAAGAAGACAGAATTGGAAAGACACAGGCAGGCAAATCTGCATTGCACAGTATCACAATAGCCAAGATATGGAAGTAACCAAAAAGTCCACCAACAGATGGGTGGACACAGAAGAACTCCTCCATGTACAGATGGAATATTCGCTACTGAAAAAAATGAAACAATGCCATTTGCAGCACCATAGATGAGTCTAGACGTAATCACGCCCCCTGTAGTAAGTGAGAAAGCAAAAGACACATATCCTATCATATCACTTTTAGGAGTTACTTAAAAATTGATACCAATGAAGATATTTCCACAGAGAAAGGCAATCACAGATTCATTAAAAAAACTTAGGCTCACCAAAAAGAAAGGGATGAGGATTGGATACATTACGATATTGGGGTTAACAGAGATATACAAACCATGTGAAATATATAATCACCAAAGGCGTACGGAAGACCAGGAGAAGACTACTCAACATTCTGTCATAACCTAAATGGGAAAAGGATGCGAGGAAGAGTAGATACCCATATATGTGTGAAAGAACCACATCTTGCACAGCAAGAAGAAACAAACCATTGTAATCAAATTTGCTTGGATAAAAAATAAAAAGTAAATTACAAATATGAACAAGAAGTAATGAGACATAAACTTAAAGGGCTTTTTCCTGGCACATTCCATTTTAATTTACAACCTAGAACACCACTTCCATTAAGGCTCTGTTTCCCTAGTAACCAAATTTGGTAAAGGAGAAATGCTGCCACCTTGTGGCCGTTTCCTGCAAGAGCAGCTTTAAAGTCACAGCTAATGGTCACTTAACATTCACAAGAACTCAAGGCTGTAAGGACACCTGCCCTAAAAAATTGTGCTGAAGTAGGGAATGGACAAAAAATTTCAAAACAGACAAATGTTTCAAGAAGAGAATATGAAGAGTTACGTTTTACTGACGCTCTTTAAAAAAAAAAGGAAAATGGATAAAAGCTCCACCTCAGGGAGTGTTAGACGCATGCAATCTAATCTACAAAAAGTTTTCAACTTACACCAATCGACTGACCATCAGCAAAAAGTCTACGAACAATAAATGCTGAAGGGGTTTTAGAGAACTGTGAACCCTCTACCTGCTGTTGAGACGTAAAAGGGTAACAGCCAATAATGAGAATAGAAAGGAGCTGTGTTTAAAAGTAAAAATGGAGGTACCATTCAATCCAGCAGGCACGCCATTGGACCTCTCACCTGAGAAGACAAGAATCGAGAAGACACAGGCCGCAAAAGCTGCAGTGCAGCCTTATTCACAATAGCCAAGACCGTGAAGCAATCAAAATATCCAACAAGTGGTGAATGGATAAAGAAGAAGTGGTCCATGTACACAATGGAATATTAGCCATGGAAAACAATGAACCATTGCTCTCTGAGGCACCACAAATGAGTCTGGAGATAATCACGAAACATGAGGTAAGTCCAAAAGCAAAAGACCTATATTCTATGATATCACTTATAGGCGTTATCTAATAACTGACACAAATGAACATATTTCCACAGAGAAAGACACTCACAGACTTAGAAAACAAACTATGCTCATCTAAAAGGAAAGGTGGAGTGAATGGATAAATTAAGATTAGTGTTACTATATGTATACAAACACATATTATATACATATCTCAAAAAGACCGACCATATAGCAAGGGAGGTCTGCGGAACATTCTGTAACATTTTACATGGGAAGAGGATCTGTACTTGAATAGACATATATAATCTACAAATGAACCAGATTGTGTACACCTAGGACAAACAATATTCTAAGCTTTACCACAATTAAAAAAAATTTTAAAACCAAGAAGAAATAATGAGACATAAACTTATGGGGGTTTCTCCATGCACATTCCAATGTAATTTACAACCTAGGAACACGACTTCCAGAAAGGCTCTGCTGCTCTAGAAACCAGATTTGGGAATGGAGAAATGCTGCCTGCTTGAGGCCACTTCCCACAACAGCAGCTTTAAACCCATTTCTAAAGGTCAATAAATATTCACCAAACTTGCAGTTCGGGAAATGACACCTGCTCTCTAAAAAAACTCTGGGGTGGAAAATCGACCAAAAAATTCAAAAGAGGGCAACCTTCTAAGAAGACAGTTTCCAGAGTTATAATGTACTCCCATTTGTTTCCTTTTTGTAACAGAAAAGAAAACGGCGGAGAAAAATAATGAGTTTTACGAATTTTCAAATACATGCAAACCCAAATTACAAAAACCTATCAGCTCACAGCAGCCAGTAGGGCCATTAGCATAAATGCTGCAAACAATAAATGCTGAAGCGATTGTGGAGAAATGCGTACCCTCGATTCTAAGGGGGACGTGGTAAGAGCCACTAATGAAAACACAAAGGAGGTGCTTTGAAAAGGGAAACACGGTGCTACCAGTCAATGAATCACACACACTGCTGGGCCTATCACCTGAGAAAATGAGAATCAAAAAGTCACAGGCTGGCAATTCTGCACTCCAACAATATTTACCATAGCCAACACTTGGAAGAAATGAAAATGTCCATCAACCGAGGAATGCACAAAGTAGAAGTGGTCCACGTACACAGTGGAAAATTACTCCAATAAAAAATAAAAATTACATTTAAAAATCCAACAAAAATAAGGAGACATCAGCTTGTGTGGGTTTGTCCAGGCACTCTCCACTCTAATTTTTAACCGAGAAACACCACAGGCCGCAAGGGCTTTTCCCTAGTTACCAGGGTGGGGAACATAGAAAGGCTGCTGCCCTCTGGCAGTTACCTGCAAAAGCAGCTTTAAAGCCCGTGCTAATGGTCATTTCATAGGAACAAGTACTGCAGAACTGTAAATGAAACTTGCCCTCAAAATGTCTTGAGGGAGGTAATGGCCAAAATATTTCAAATGGTGACACATACTTTAAGAAAACACTTTGAAGAAATAAGCTCTAATCATAGCTGGAAAAATAAAAAGGACATGTCTAAAAGCTCAATTTCAACGCATTATGAGACACATGCAAATTCAACCACAAAGAGGTATCAGCTCACACCACTCAGAATAACCATCAGCAAAAACTGCAAAGAATAAATGCTGAAGGTGCTGGGAAGAAATGCATACCCTCAACTTTATGTGGGACGTAACCTGGAAAGAGCCACTAAAGAGAACAGAATAGAGGTGCCTTTAAAAGGTAAACATTGAGCTACCATAGGATCCAGCAGACCTATTCCTGGACCTATAAACTAAGAAGACAGAATTGGAAGGACACAGGTATGCAAATCTGCATTGCACAGTATCACAATAGGCAAGATATGGAAGTAACCAAAAAGTCCACCAATAGATGGGTGGACACAGAAGAACTGCTACCTGTACAGATGGAATATTCGCTACTGAAAAAAATGAAACAATGCCATTTGCAGCACCATAGATGAGTCTAGACGTAATCACGCCCCCTGTAGTAAGTGAGAAAGCAAAAGACACATATCCTATCATATCACTTTTAGGAGTTACTTAAAAATTGATACCAATGAAGATATTTCCACAGAGAAAGGCAATCACAGATTCATTTAAAAAACTTAGGCTCACCAAAAAGAAAGGGATGAGGATTGGATACATTACCATATTGGGGTTAACAGAGATATACAAACCATGTGAAATATATAATCACCAAAGGCGTACGGAAGACCAGGAGAAGACTACTCAACATTCTGTCATAACCTAAATGGGAAAAGGATGCGAGGAAGAGTAGATACACATATATGTGTGAAAGAACCACATCTTGCACACCAAGAAGAAACAAACCATTGTAATCAAATTTGCTGGGATAAAAAATAAAAAGTAAATTACAAATATGAACAAGAAGTAATGAGACATAAACTTAAAGGGCTTTTTCCTGGCACATTCCATTTTAATTTACAACCTAGAACACCACTTCCATTAAGGCTCTGTTTCCCTAGTAACCAAATTTGGTAAAGGAGAAATGCTGCCACCTTGTGGCCGTTTCCTGCAAGAGCAGCTTTAAAGTCACAGCTAATGGTCACTTAACATTCACAAAGACTCAGGGCTGTAAAGGACACCTGCCCTAAAATATTGTGCTGAAGTAGGGAATGGACAAAAAAATTCAAAACAGGCAAATGTTTCAAGAAGAGATTATGAAGAGTTAAGTTTTACTCACACTCTTTTTTTAAAAAAAAGGAACATGGATAAAAGCTCAACCTCAGGGAGTGTTAGACGCATGCAATCTAATCTACAAAAAGTTTCAACTTACACCAGTCGACTGACCATCAGCAAAAAGTCTACAAAAAATAAATGCTGAAGGGGTTTTACAGAACTGTGTACCCTCAACCTGCTGGTGAGACGTAAAAGGATAACAGCCAATAATGAGAACAGAAAGGAGCTGTGTTTAAAAGTAAAAATGTAGGTACCATTCAGTCCAGCAGGCGCACCATTGGACCTCTCACCTGAGAAGACAAGAATCGAGAAGACACAGGCCGCAAAAGCTGCAGTGCAGCCTTATTCACAATAGCCAAGACAGTGAAGCAACCAAAATGTCCACCAACAGGTGAATGGATAAAAAGAAGAAGTGGTCCATATACACAATGGAATATTAGCCATGGAAAACAATGAACCATTGCTCTCTGAGGAAGCACAAATGAGTCTGGAGATAATCATGAATCATGAGGTAAGTCGGAAAGCAAAAGACCTATATTCTATGATATCACTTATAGGCGTTATCTAATAACTGACACAAATGAACATATTTCCACAGAGATAGACACTCACAGACTTAGAAAACAAACTATGTTCATCTGAAAGGAAAGGTGGGGGGAATGGATAAATTAAGATTAGTGTTACTATATGTATACAAACACATATTATATACATATCTCAAAACTACCGACCATATAGCAAGGGAGGTCTGCGGAACCCTGTGTAACATTTTACATGGGAAGAGGATCTGTACTTGAATAGACATATATAATCTACAAATGAACCAGATTGTGTACACCTAGGACAAACAATATTCTAAGCTTTACTCCAATTTAAAAAAAATTTTATACCAAGAAGAAATAATGAGACATAAACTTATGGGCTTTTCTCCATGCACATTCCAACGTAATTTACAACCTAGGAACACGACTTCCAGAAAGGCTCTGCTGCCCTAGTACCCAGATTTGAGAATGGAGAAATGCTGCCTGCTTGAGGCCACTTCCCACAAATCAGCTTTAAACACATTGCTAAAGGTCAATAAATATTCACCAAACTTGCAGTTAGGTAAATGACACCTGCTCTCTAAAAAAATTCTTGGGTGGAAAATTGACCAAAAAGTTCAAAAGAGGGCACCCTTCCAAGAAGAACATATCAAGAGTTATATTGTACTCCCAATTGTTTCCTTTTTTTAACAGAAAAGAAAACGGCGGAGAAAAATGATGAGTTTTACGAATTTTCAGAGACATGCAAACCCAAATTACAAAAACCTATCAGCTCACAGCAGCCAGAAGGGCCATTAGCATAAATGCTGCAAACAATAAATGCTGAAACGATTGTGGAGAAATGTGTACCCTCGATTCTAAAGGGGACGTGGTAAGTGCCACTAATGAAAACACAAAGAAGGTGCTTTGAAAACGGAAACACGGTGCTACCAGTCAGTCAATCACAACCACTGCTTGGCCTATCACCTGAGAAAATGAGAATCAAAAAGTCACAGGCTGGCAATCCTGCACTCCAACAATATTTACCATAGCCAACTCTTGGAAGCAATGAAAATGTCCATCAACCAAGGAATGCACAAAGTAGAAGTGGTCCACGTACACAGTGGAAAATTACTCCAATAAAAAATAAAACTTACATTTAAAAATCCAACGAAAGTAAGGAGACATCAGCTTGTGTGGGTTTGTCCAGGCACACTCCACGCTAATTTATAACCGAGAAACACCACAGGCTGCAAGGGCTTTTCCCGAGTTACCAGCGTGGGGAACATAGAAAGGCTGCTGCCCTCTGGCAGTTACCTGCAAAAACAGCTTTAAGCCTGTGCCAATGGTCATTTCATAGGAACAAGTTCTGCAGAACTGTAAATGAAACTTGCCCTCAAAATATCTTGAGGGAGGTAATGGCCAATACATTTCAAAATGTGACACATACTTTAAGAGAACACTTTGAAGAACTAAGGGGTAATCACAGCTTGAAAAATAAAAAATGAAATGCCTTCAAGCTCATTTTCAATGGATTATGAGGCACGTGCGAATTCAACCACAAAGAGGTATCAGATCACACTTGTCAGAATAACCACCAGCAAGAAAACTACAAACAATAAATGCTGAAGGTGTTGTAGAGAAATGCATACCCTCAACTTCAAGGGGGACGTAACTTGGAAAGGGCCACGAACTAGAACAGAATGGAGGTGCCTTAAAAAGGTAAACATTGAGCTACCATATGATGCAGCAGGCCCACTCCTCGACCTATAATCTAAGAGGAGAGAATTGGAAAGACAGAGGCAGGAAATCTGCATTGCACAGTATTAAAATAGCCAAGTTATGGAAGTAACCAAAAAGGCCACCAACAGATGGATGGACAAAGAAGAACTCCTCCATGTACAGATGGAATATTCGCTAGTGAAAAAAATGAAACAATGCCATTTGCAGCACCATAGATGAGTCTAGACGTAATCATGCCACCTGTAGTAAGTGAGAAAGCAAAAGACACATATCCTACCATACCACTTTTAGGAGTTACTTAAAAATTGATACCAATGAAGATATTTCAACAGAGAGAGGCAATCGCAGATTCATTTGAAAACTTATGGTTCACCAAATAGAAAGGGATGAGGATTGGATAGATTACCATATTGGGGTTAACAGAGATATACAAACCATGTGAAATGTATAACCACCAAAGACGTACGGAAGACCAGGAGAAGACTACTCAACATTCTGTCATAACCTAAATGGGAAAAGGATGCGAGGAAGAATAGATACACATATATGTGTGAAAGAACCACATCTTGCACACCAAGAAGAAACAAACCATTGTAATCAAATTTGCTGGGATAAAAAATAAAAAGTAAATTACAAATATGAACAAGAAGTAATGAGACATAAACTTAAAGGGCTTTTTCCTGGCACATTCCATTTTAATTTACAACCTAGAACACCACTTCCATTAAGGCTCTGTTTCCCTAGTAACCAAATTTGGTAAAGGAGAAATGCTGCCACCTTGTGGCCGTTTCCTGCAAGAGCAGCTTTAAAGTCACAGCTAATGGTCACTTAACATTCACAAAGACTCAGGGCTGTAAGGACGCCTGCCCTAAAAAATTGTGCTGAAGTAGGGAATGGACAAAAAATTTCAAAACAGGCAAATGTTTCAAGAAGAGAATATGAAGAGTTACGTTTTACTGACGCTCTTTAAAAAAAAAAGGAAAATGGATAAAAGCTCAACCTCAGGGAGTGTTAGACCCATGCAATCTAATCTACAAAAAGTTTTCAACTTACACCAATCGACTGACCATCAGCAAAAAGTCTACGAACAATAAATGCTGAAGGGGTTTTAGAGAACTGTGAACCCTCTACCTGCTGTTGAGACGTAAAAGGGTAACAGCCAATAATGAGAATAGAAAGGAGCTGTGATTAAAAGTAAAAATGGAGGTACCATTCAATCCAGCAGGCACACCATTGGACCTCTCACCTGAGAAGACAAGAATCGAGAAGACACAGGCCGCAAAAGCTGCAGTGCAGCCTTATTCACAATAGCCAAGACCGTGAAGCAATCAAAATATCCAACAAGAGGTGAATGGATAAAGAAGAAGTGGTCCATGTACACAATGGAATATTAGCCATGGGAAACAATGAACCATTGCTCTCTGAGGCACCACAAATGAGTCTGGAGATAATCACGAAACATGAGGTAAGTCCAAAAGCAAAAGACCTATATTCTATGATATCACTTATAGGCGTTATCTAATAACTGACACAAATGAACATATTTCCACAGAGAAAGACACTCACAGACTTAGAAAACAAACTATGCTCATCTAAAAGGAAAGGTGGAGTGAATGGATAAATTAAGATTAGTGTTACTATATGTATACAAACACATATTATATACATATCTCAAAAAGACCGACCATATAGCAAGGGAGGTCTGCGGAACATTCTGTAACATTTTACATGGGAAGAGGATCTGTACTTGAATAGACATATATAATCTACAAATGAACCAGATTGTGTACACCTAGGACAAACAATATTCTAAGCTTTACCACAATTAAAAAAATTTTTAAAACCAAGAAGAAATAATGAGACATAAACTTATGGGGGTTTCTCCATGCACATTCCAATGTAATTTACAACCTAGGAACACGACTTCCAGAAAGGCTCTGCTGCTCTAGAAACCAGATTTGGGAATGGAGAAATGCTGCCTGCTTGAGGCCACTTCCCACAACAGCAGCTTTAAACCCATTTCTAAAGGTCAATAAATATTCACCAAACTTGCAGTTCGGGAAATGACACCTGCTCTCTAAAAAAACTCTGGGGTGGAAAATCGACCAAAAAATTCAAAAGAGGGCAACCTTCTAAGAAGACAGTTTCCAGAGTTATAATGTACTCCCATTTGTTTCCTTTTTGTAACAGAAAAGAAAACGGCGGAGAAAAATAATGAGTTTTACGAATTTTCAAATACATGCAAACCCAAATTACAAAAACCTATCAGCTCACAGCAGCCAGTAGGGCCATTAGCATAAATGCTGCAAACAATAAATGCTGAAGCGATTGTGGAGAAATGCGTACCCTCGATTCTAAGGGGGACGTGGTAAGAGCCACTAATGAAAACACAAAGGAGGTGCTTTGAAAAGGGAAACACGGTGCTACCAGTCAATGAATCACACACACTGCTGGGCCTATCACCTGAGAAAATGAGAATCAAAAAGTCACAGGCTGGCAATTCTGCACTCCAACAATATTTACCATAGCCAACACTTGGAAGAAATGAAAATGTCCATCAACCGAGGAATGCACAAAGTAGAAGTGGTCCACGTACACAGTGGAAAATTACTCCAATAAAAAATAAAAATTACATTTAAAAATCCAACAAAAATAAGGAGACATCAGCTTGTGTGGGTTTGTCCAGGCACTCTCCACTCTAATTTTTAACCGAGAAACACCACAGGCCGCAAGGGCTTTTCCCTAGTTACCAGGGTGGGGAACATAGAAAGGCTGCTGCCCTCTGGCAGTTACCTGCAAAAGCAGCTTTAAAGCCCGTGCTAATGGTCATTTCATAGGAACAAGTACTGCAGAACTGTAAATGAAACTTGCCCTCAAAATGTCTTGAGGGAGGTAATGGCCAAAATATTTCAAATGGTGACACATACTTTAAGAAAACACTTTGAAGAAATAAGCTCTAATCATAGCTGGAAAAATAAAAAGGACATGTCTAAAAGCTCAATTTCAACGCATTATGAGACACATGCAAATTCAACCACAAAGAGGTATCAGCTCACACCACTCAGAATAACCATCAGCAAAAACTGCAAAGAATAAATGCTGAAGGTGCTGGGAAGAAATGCATACCCTCAACTTTATGTGGGACGTAACCTGGAAAGAGCCACTAAAGAGAACAGAATAGAGGTGCCTTTAAAAGGTAAACATTGAGCTACCATAGGATCCAGCAGACCTATTCCTGGACCTATAAACTAAGAAGACAGAATTGGAAGGACACAGGTATGCAAATCTGCATTGCATAGTATTACAAAAGCCAAGATACGGAAGTAACCAAAAAGTCCACCGACAGATGGGCGGACAAAGAAGAACTGCTACCTGTACAGATGGAATATGAGCTAGTGAAAAAATGAAACAATGCCATTTGCAGCACCATAGATGAGTCTAGACGTAATCACGCCACCTGTAGTAAGTGAGAAAGCAAAAGACACATATCCTATCATATCACTTTTAGGAGTTACTTAAAAATCGATACCAATGAAGATATTTCCACAGAGAGAGGCAATCGCAGATTCATTAAAAAACTTATGGTTCACCAAATAGAAAGGGATGAGGATTGGATACATTACCATATTGGGGTTAACAGAGATATACAAACCATGTGAAATATATAACCACCAAAGACGTACGGAAGACCAGGAGAAGACTACTCAACATTGTGCCATAACCTACATGGGAAAAGGATGCGAGGAAAAATAGATACCTGTATATGTGTGAAAGAACCACATCTTGCACACCTAGAGCAAACAAACCATTGTAATCAAATTTGCTGGGATAAAAAATAAAAAAGTAAATTACAAATATGAACAAGAAGTAATGAGACATAAACTTAAAGGGCTTTTTCCTGGCATATTCCATTCTAATATACAACCTAGAACACCATTTCCATTAAGGCTCTGTTTCCCTAGTAACCAAATTTGGTAAAGGAGAAATGCTGCCACCTTGTGGCCGTTTCCTGCAAGAGCAGCTTTAAAGTCACAGCTAATGGTCACTTAACATTCACAAGGACTCAGGGCTGTAAAGGACACATGCCCTAAAAAATTGAGCTGAAGTAGGGAATGGACAAAAAAATTCAAAACAGGCAAATGTTTCAAGAAGAGATTATGAAGACTTAAGTTTTACTCACACACTTTTAAAAAAAAAGGAAAATGGATAAAAGCTCAACCTCAGGGTGTGTTAGACGCATGCAATCTAATCTACAAAAAGTATCAACTTACATCAGTCGAATGACCATCAGCAAAAAGTCTATAAACAATAAATGCTGAAGGGGTTTTAGAGAACTGTGTACCCTCTACCTGCTGGTGAGACGTAAAACTGTAACAGCCAATAATGAGAACCGAAAGGACCTGTGTTTAAAAGTAAAAATGGAGGTATCATTCAACCCAGCAGGCGCACCATTGGACCTCTCACCTGAGAAGACAAGAATGGAGAAGACACAGGCCGCAAAAGCTGCAGTGCAGCCTTATTCACAATAGCCAAGACAGTGAAGCAACCAAAATGTCCACCAACAGGTGAATGGATAAAGAAGAAGTGGTCCATGTACACAATGGAATATTAGCCATGGAAGACAATGAACCACTGCTCTTTGACGCACCACAAATGAGTCTGGAGATAATCACGAAACATGAAGTAACTCGGAAAGCAAAAGACCTGTATTCTATGATATCACCTATAGGCGTTATCTAATAACTGACACAAAGGAACATATTTCCACAGAGAAAGACACTCACAGATTTAGAAAACTATGCTCATCTAAAAGGAAAGGTGGAGTGAATGGATAAATTAAGATTAGTGTTACTATATGTATACAAACACATATTATATACATATCTCAAAAATACCGACCATACAGCAAGGAAGTCTGCGGAACCCTCTGTAATATTTTACATGGGAAGAGGATCTGTACTTGAATAGACATATATAATGTACAGATGAACCAGATTGTTTACACCTAGGAGAAACAATATTCTAAGCTTTACCCCAATTAAAAAAAAATTTAAAACCAAGAAGAAATAATGAGACATAAACTTATGGGGGTTTCTCCATGCACATTCCAATGTAATTTACAACCTAGGAACACGACTTCCAGAAAGGCTCTGCTGCCCTAGTAACCAGATTTGGGAATGGAGAAATGCTGCCTCCTTTAGGCCACTTCCCACAACAGCAGCTTTAAACACATTGTAAAGGTCACTAAATATTCACCAAACTTGCAGTTCGGGAAATGACACCTGCTCTCTAAAAAAAGTCTGAGGTGGAAAATCGACCAAAAAATTCAAAAGAGGGCAACCTTCCAAGAAGACAATATCAAGAGTTATAATGTACTCCCATTTGTTTCCTTTTTTTAACAGAAAAGAAAACGGCGGAGAAAAATGATGAGTTTTACGAATTTTCAAAGACATGCAAACCCAAATTACAAAACCCTATCAGCTCACAGCAGCCAGTAGGGGCATTGGCATAAATTCTGCAAACAATAAATGCTGAAGCGATTGTGGAGAAATGTGTACCCTCGATTCTAAAGGGGACGTAATAAGTGCCACTAATGAAAGCACAAAGAAGGTGCTTTGAAAAGGGAAAAACGGTGCTACCAGTCAGTCAATCACACCCACTGCTGGGCCTATCACCTGAGAAAATGAGAATCAAAAAGTCACAGGCTGGCAATCCTGCACTCCAACAATATTTACCATAGCCAACACTTGGAAGCAATGAAAATGTCCATCAACCGAGGAATGCACAATGTAGAAGTGGTCCATGTACACAGTAGAAAATTACTCCAATAAAAAATAAAAATTACATGTAAAAATCCAACAAAAATAAGGAGACATCAGCTTGTGTGGGTTTCTCCAGGCACACTCCACTCTAATTTTTAACCGAGAAACACCACAAGCCGCAAGGGCTTTTCCCCATTTACCAGGGTGGGGAAAATAGAAAGGCTGCTGCCCTCTGGCAGTTACCTGCAAAAGCAGCTTTAAAGCCTGTGCTAATGGTCATTTCATAGGAACAAGTACTGCAGAACTGTAAATGAAAACTGCCCTCAAAATGTCTTGAGGGAGGTAATGGCCAAAACATTTCAAAATGTGACACATACTTTAAGAGAACACTTTGAAGAACTAAGGGGTAATCACAGCTTGAAAAATAAATAGGACATGCCTTAAAGCTCAATTTCAACGGATTTTGAGGCACATGCGAATTCAACCACAAAGAGGTATCAGCTCACAATTGCCAGAGTAACCATCAGCAAGAAAACTACAAACAATAAATGCTGAAGGTGTTGTGGAGAAATGTATACCCTCAACTTCAAGTGGGACGTAAGTTGGAAAGGGCCACAGATGAGAACAGAAAGGAGGTGCCTTAAAAAGGTAAACATTGAGCTACCATATGACCTAGCAGGCCCACTCCTCGACCTATAATCTAAGAAGACAGAATTGGAAAGACACAGGCAGGCAAATCTGCATTGCACAGTATCACAATAGGCAAGATATGGAAGTAACCAAAAAGTCCACCAACAGATGGGTGGACACAGAAGAACTCCTCCATGTACAGATGGAATATTCGCTACTGAAAAAAATGAAACAATGCCATTTGCAGCACCATAGATGAGTCTAGACGTAATCACGCCCCCTGTAGTAAGTGAGAAAGCAAAAGACACATATCCTATCATATCACTTTTAGGAGTTACTTAAAAATTGATACCAATGAAGATATTTCCACAGAGAAAGGCAATCACAGATTCATTTAAAAAACTTAGGCTCACCAAAAAGAAAGGGATGAGGATTGGATACATTACCATATTGGGGTTAACAGAGATATACAAACCATGTGAAATATATAATCACCAAAGGCGTACGGAAGACCAGGAGAAGACTACTCAACATTCTGTCATAACCTAAATGGGAAAAGGATGCGAGGAAGAGTAGATACACATATATGTGTGAAAGAACCACATCTTGCACACCAAGAAGAAACAAACCATTGTAATCAAATTTGCTGGGATAAAAAATAAAAAGTAAATTACAAATATGAACAAGAAGTAATGAGACATAAACTTAAAGGGCTTTTTCCTGGCACATTCCATTTTAATTTACAACCTAGAACACCACTTCCATTAAGGCTCTGTTTCCCTAGTAACCAAATTTGGTAAAGGAGAAATGCTGCCACCTTGTGGCCGTTTCCTGCAAGAGCAGCTTTAAAGTCACAGCTAATGGTCACTTAACATTCACAAAGACTCAGGGCTGTAAAGGACACCTGCCCTAAAATATTGTGCTGAAGTAGGGAATGGACAAAAAAATTCAAAACAGGCAAATGTTTCAAGAAGAGATTATGAAGAGTTAAGTTTTACTCACACTCTTTTTTTAAAAAAAAGGAACATGGATAAAAGCTCAACCTCAGGGAGTGTTAGACGCATGCAATCTAATCTACAAAAAGTTTCAACTTACACCAGTCGACTGACCATCAGCAAAAAGTCTACAAAAAATAAATGCTGAAGGGGTTTTACAGAACTGTGTACCCTCAACCTGCTGGTGAGACGTAAAAGGATAACAGCCAATAATGAGAACAGAAAGGAGCTGTGTTTAAAAGTAAAAATGTAGGTACCATTCAGTCCAGCAGGCGCACCATTGGACCTCTCACCTGAGAAGACAAGAATCGAGAAGACACAGGCCGCAAAAGCTGCAGTGCAGCCTTATTCACAATAGCCAAGACAGTGAAGCAACCAAAATGTCCACCAACAGGTGAATGGATAAAAAGAAGAAGTGGTCCATATACACAATGGAATATTAGCCATGGAAAACAATGAACCATTGCTCTCTGAGGAAGCACAAATGAGTCTGGAGATAATCATGAATCATGAGGTAAGTCGGAAAGCAAAAGACCTATATTCTATGATATCACTTATAGGCGTTATCTAATAACTGACACAAATGAACATATTTCCACAGAGATAGACACTCACAGACTTAGAAAACAAACTATGCTCATCTAAAAGGAAAGGTGGGGGGAATGGATAAATTAAGATTAGTGTTACTATATGTATACAAACACATATTATATACATATCTCAAAACTACCGACCCTATAGCAAGGGAGGTCTGCGGAACCCTGTGTAACATTTTACATGGGAAGAGGATCTGTACTTGAATAGACATATATAATCTACAAATGAACCAGATTGTGTACACCTAGGACAAACAATATTCTAAGCTTTACTCCAATTTAAAAAAAATTTTATACCAAGAAGAAATAATGAGACATAAACTTATGGGCTTTTCTCCATGCACATTCCAACGTAATTTACAACCTAGGAACACGACTTCCAGAAAGGCTCTGCTGCCCTAGTACCCAGATTTGAGAATGGAGAAATGCTGCCTGCTTGAGGCCACTTCCCACAAATCAGCTTTAAACCCATTGCTAAAGGTCAATAAATATTCACCAAACTTGCAGTTAGGTAAATGACACCTGCTCTCTAAAAAAATTCTGGGGTGGAAAATTGACCAAAAAGTTCAAAAGAGGGCACCCTTCCAAGAAGAACATATCAAGAGTTATATTGTACTCCCAATTGTTTCCTTTTTTTAACAGAAAAGAAAACGGCGGAGAAAAATGATGAGTTTTACGAATTTTCAGAGACATGCAAACCCAAATTACAAAAACCTATCAGCTCACAGCAGCCAGAAGGGCCATTAGCATAAATGCTGCAAACAATAAATGCTGAAACGATTGTGGAGAAATGTGTACCCTCGATTCTAAAGGGGACGTGGTAAGTGCCACTAATGAAAACACAAAGAAGGTGCTTTGAAAACGGAAACACGGTGCTACCAGTCAGTCAATCACAACCACTGCTTGGCCTATCACCTGAGAAAATGAGAATCAAAAAGTCACAGGCTGGCAATCCTGCACTCCAACAATATTTACCATAGCCAACTCTTGGAAGCAATGGAAATGTCCATCAACCGAGGAATGCACAAAGTAGAAGTGGTCCACGTACACAGTGGAAAATTATTCCAATAAAAAATAAAACTTACATTTAAAAATCCAACGAAAGTAAGGAGACATCAGCTTGTGTGGGTTTGTCCAGGCACACTCCACGCTAATTTATAACCGAGAAACACCACAGGCTGCAAGGGCTTTTCCCGAGTTACCAGCGTGGGGAACATAGAAAGGCTGCTGCCCTCTGGCAGTTACCTGCAAAAACAGCTTTAAGCCTGTGCTAATGGTCATTTCATAGGAACAAGTTCTGCAGAACTGTAAATGAAACTTGCCCTCAAAATATCTTGAGGGAGGTAATGGCCAATACATTTCAAAATGTGACACATACTTTAAGAGAACACTTTGAAGAACTAAGGGGTAATCACAGCTTGAAAAATAAAAAATGAAATGCCTTCAAGCTCATTTTCAATGGATTATGAGGCACGTGCGAATTCAACCACAAAGAGGTATCAGATCACACTTGTCAGAATAACCACCAGCAAGAAAACTACAAACAATAAATGCTGAAGGTGTTGTAGAGAAATGCATACCCTCAACTTCAAGGGGGACGTAACCTGGAAAGGGCCACGAACTAGAACAGAATGGAGGTGCCTTAAAAAGGTAAACATTGAGCTACCATATGATGCAGCAGGCCCACTCCTCGACCTATAATCTAAGAGGAGAGAATTGGAAAGACAGAGGCAGGAAATCTGCATTGCACAGTATTAAAATAGCCAAGTTATGGAAGTAACCAAAAAGGCCACCAACAGATGGATGGACAAAGAAGAACTCCTCCATGTACAGATGGAATATTCGCTAGTGAAAAAAATGAAACAATGCCATTTGCAGCACCATAGATGAGTCTAGACGTAATCATGCCACCTGTAGTAAGTGAGAAAGCAAAAGACACATATCCTACCATACCACTTTTAGGAGTTACTTAAAAATTGATACCAATGAAGATATTTCAACAGAGAGAGGCAATCGCAGATTCATTTGAAAACTTATGGTTCACCAAATAGAAAGGGATGAGGATTGGATAGATTACCATATTGGGGTTAACAGAGATATACAAACCATGTGAAATGTATAACCACCAAAGACGTACGGAAGACCAGGAGAAGACTACTCAACATTCTGTCATAACCTAAATGGGAAAAGGATGCGAGGAAGAATAGATACACATATATGTGTGAAAGAACCACATCTTGCACACCAAGAAGAAACAAACCATTGTAATCAAATTTGCTGGGATAAAAAATAAAAAGTAAATTACAAATATGAACAAGAAGTAATGAGACATAAACTTAAAGGGCTTTTTCCTGGCACATTCCATTTTAATTTACAACCTAGAACACCACTTCCATTAAGGCTCTGTTTCCCTAGTAACCAAATTTGGTAAAGGAGAAATGCTGCCACCTTGTGGCCGTTTCCTGCAAGAGCAGCTTTAAAGTCACAGCTAATGGTCACTTAACATTCACAAAGACTCAGGGCTGTAAGGACGCCTGCCCTAAAAAATTGTGCTGAAGTAGGGAATGGACAAAAAATTTCAAAACAGGCAAATGTTTCAAGAAGAGAATATGAAGAGTTACGTTTTACTGACGCTCTTTAAAAAAAAAAGGAAAATGGATAAAAGCTCAACCTCAGGGAGTGTTAGACCCATGCAATCTAATCTACAAAAAGTTTTCAACTTACACCAATCGACTGACCATCAGCAAAAAGTCTACGAACAATAAATGCTGAAGGGGTTTTAGAGAACTGTGAACCCTCTACCTGCTGTTGAGACGTAAAAGGGTAACAGCCAATAATGAGAATAGAAAGGAGCTGTGATTAAAAGTAAAAATGGAGGTACCATTCAATCCAGCAGGCACACCATTGGACCTCTCACCTGAGAAGACAAGAATCGAGAAGACACAGGCCGCAAAAGCTGCAGTGCAGCCTTATTCACAATAGCCAAGACCGTGAAGCAATCAAAATATCCAACAAGAGGTGAATGGATAAAGAAGAAGTGGTCCATGTACACAATGGAATATTAGCCATGGAAAACAATGAACCATTGCTCTCTGAGGCACCACAAATGAGTCTGGAGATAATCACGAAACATGAGGTAAGTCCAAAAGCAAAAGACCTATATTCTATGATATCACTTATAGGCGTTATCTAATAACTGACACAAATGAACATATTTCCACAGAGAAAGACACTCACAGACTTAGAAAACAAACTATGCTCATCTAAAAGGAAAGGTGGAGTGAATGGATAAATTAAGATTAGTGTTACTATATGTATACAAACACATATTATATACATATCTCAAAAAGACCGACCATATAGCAAGGGAGGTCTGCGGAACATTCTGTAACATTTTACATGGGAAGAGGATCTGTACTTGAATAGACATATATAATCTACAAATGAACCAGATTGTGTACACCTAGGACAAACAATATTCTAAGCTTTACCACAATTAAAAAAATTTTTAAAACCAAGAAGAAATAATGAGACATAAACTTATGGGGGTTTCTCCATGCACATTCCAATGTAATTTACAACCTAGGAACACGACTTCCAGAAAGGCTCTGCTGCCCTAGAAACCAGATTTGGGAATGGAGAAATGCTGCCTGCTTGAGGCCACTTCCCACAACAGCAGCTTTAAACCCATTTCTAAAGGTCAATAAATATTCACCAAACTTGCAGTTCGGGAAATGACACCTGCTCTCTAAAAAAACTCTGGGGTGGAAAATCGACCAAAAAATTCAAAAGAGGGCAACCTTCTAAGAAGACAATTTCAAGAGTTATAATGTATTCCCATTTCTTTCCTTTTTGTAACAGAAAAGAAAACGGGGGAGAAAAATAATGAGGTTTACGAATTTTCAAATACATACAAACCCAAATTACAAAAACCTATCAGCTCACAGCAGCCAGTTGGGCCATTATCATAAATGCTGCAAACAATAAATGCTGCAGCGATTGTGGAGAAATGCGTACCCTCGATTCTAAGGGGGACGTGTTAAGAGCCACTAATGAAAACACAAAGGAGGTGCTTTGAAAAACGAAACACGGTGCTACCAGTCAATGAATCACACACACTGCTGGGCCTATCACCTGAGAAAATGAGAATCAAAAAGTCACAGGCTGGCAATCCTGCAATCCAACAATATTTACCATAGCCAACACTTGGAAGAAATGAAAATGTCCATCAACCGAGGAATGCACAAAGTAGAAGTGGTCCACGTACACAGTGGAAAATTTCTCCAATAAAAAATAAAAATTACATTTAAAAATCCAACAAAAGTAAGGAGACATCAGCTTGTGTGGGTTTCTCCAGGCACACTCCACTCTAATTTTTAACCGAGAAACACCACAGGCCGCAAGGGCTTTTCCCTAGTTACCAGGGTGGGGAACATAGAAAGGCTGCTGCCCTCTGGCAGTTACCTGCAAAAGCAGCTTTAAAGCCCGTGCTAATGGTCATTTCATAGGAACAAGTACTGCAGAACTGTAAATGAAACTTGCCCTCAAAATGTCTTGAGGGAGGTAATGGCCAAAATATTTCAAATGGTGACACATACTTTAAGAAAACACTTTGAAGAAATAAGCTCTAATCATAGCTGGAAAAATAAATAGGACATGTCTAAAAGCTCAATTTCAACGCATTATGAGACACATGCAAATTCAACCACAAAGAGGTATCAGCTCACACCACTCAGAATAACCATCAGCAAAAACTACAAAGAATAAATGCTGAAGGTGCTGGGAAGAAATGCATACCCTCAACTTTATGTGGGACGTAACCTGGAAAGAGCCACTAAAGAGAACAGAATAGAGGTGCCTTTAAAAGGTAAACATTGAGCTACCATAGGATCCAGCAGACCTATTCCTGGACCTATAAACTAAGAAGACAGAATTGGAAGGACACAGGTATGCAAATCTGCATTGCATAGTATTACAATAGCCAAGATACGGAAGTAACCAAAAAGTCCACCGACAGATGGGTGGACAAAGAAGAACTGCTACCTGTACAGATGGAATATGAGCTAGTGAAAAAATGAAACAATGCCATTTGCAGCACCATAGATGAGTCTAGACGTAATCACGCCACCTGTAGTAAGTGAGAAAGCAAAAGACACATATCCTATCATATCACTTTTAGGAGTTACTTAAAAATTGATACCAATGAAGATATTTCCACAGAGAAAGGCAATCGCAGATTCATTTAAAATCTTATGGTTCACCAAATAGAAAGGGATGAGGATTGGATACATTACCATATTGGGGTTAACAGAGATATACAAACCATGTGAAATATATAACCACCAAAGACGTACGGAAGACCAGGAGAAGACTACTCAACATTGTGCCATAACCTACATGGTTAAAGGATGCGAGGAAAAATAGATACCTGTATATGTGTGAAAGAACCACATCTTGCACACCTAGAGCAAACAAACCATTGTAATCAAATTTGCTGGGATAAAAAATAAAAAGTAAATTACAAATATGAACAAGAAGTAATGAGACATAAACTTAAAGGGCTTTTTCCTGGCATATTCCATTCTAATATACAACCTAGAACACCACTTCCATTAAGGCTCTGTTTCCCTAGTAACCAAATTTGGTAAAGGAGAAATGCTGCCACCTTGTGGCCGTTTCCTGCAAGAGCAGCTTTAAACTCACAGCTAATGGTCACTTAACATTCACAAGGACTCAGGGCTGTGAAGGACACCTGCCCTAAAAAATTGTGCTGAAGTAGGGAATGGACAAAAAAATTCAAAACAGGCAAATGTTTCAAGAAGAGATTATGAAGACTTAAGTTTTACTCACACACTTTTTAAAAAAAAGGAAAATGGATAAAAGCTCAACCTCAGGGAGTGTTAGACGCATGCAATCTAATCTACAAAAAG
Source organism: Eschrichtius robustus (assembly GCF_028021215.1). Classification (NCBI taxonomy): domain Eukaryota; kingdom Metazoa; phylum Chordata; class Mammalia; order Artiodactyla; family Eschrichtiidae; genus Eschrichtius; species Eschrichtius robustus. Next base: position 46,662,106 of record NC_090830.1, read on the forward strand.
TTTCAACTTACATCAGTCGAATGACCATCAGCAAAAAGTCTATAAACAATAAATGCTGAAGGGGTTTTAGAGAACTTTGTACCCTCTACCTGCTGGTGAGACGTAAAACGGTAACAGCCAATAATGAGAACCGAAAGGAGCTCTGTTTAAAAGTAAAAATGGAGGTATCATTCAACCCAGCAGGCGCACCATTGGACCTCTCACCTGAGAAGACAAGAATGGAGAAGACACAGGCCGCAAAAGCTGCAGTGCAGCCTTATTCACAATAGCCAAGAGAGTGAAGCAACCAAAATGTCCACCAACAGGTGAATGGATAAAGAAGAAGTGGTCCATGTACACAATGGAATATTAGCCATGGAAGACAATGAACCATTGCTCTTTGACGCACCACAAATGAGTCTGGAGATAATCACGAAACATGAGGTAACTCGGAAAGCAAAAGACCTGTATTCTATGATATCACTTATAGGCGTTATCTAATAACTGACACAAATGAACATATTTCCACAGAGAAAGACACTCACAGATTTAGAAAACTATGCTCATCTAAAAGGAAAGGAGGAGTGAATGGATAAATTAGGATTAGTGTTACTATATGTATACAAACACATATTATATACATATCTCAAAAATACCGACCATACAGCAAGGAAGTCTGCGGAACCCTCTGTAATATTTTACATGGGAAGAGGATCTGTACTTGAATAGACATATATAATCTACAAATGAACCAGATTGTTTACACCTAGGACAAACAATATTCTAAGCTTTACCCCAATTAAAAAAATTTTTAAAACCAAGAAGATATAATGAGACATAAACTTATGGGGGTTTCTCCATGCACATTCCAATGTAATTTACAACCTAGGAACACGACTTCCAGAAAGGCTCTGCTGCCCTAGTAACCAGATTTGGGAATGGAGAAATGCTGCCTCCTTTAGGCCACTTCCCACAACAGCAGCTTTAAACGCATTGCTAAAGGTCACTAAATATTCACCAAACTTGCAGTTCGGGAAATGATACCTGTTCTCTAAAAAAAGTCTGAGGTGGAAAATCGACCAAAAAATTCAAAAGAGGGCAACCTTCCAAGAAGACAATATCAAGAGTTATAATGTACTCCCATTTTTTTCCTTTTTTTAACAGAAAAGAAAACGGCGGAGAAAAATGATGAGTTTTACGAATTTTCAAAGACATGCAAACACAAATTACAAAACCCTATCAGCTCACAGCAGCCAGTAGGGGCATTGGCATAAATTCTGCAAACAATAAATGCTGAAGCGATTGTGGAGAAATGTGTACCCTCGATTCTAAAGGGGACGTGGTAAGTGACACTAATGAAAACACAAAGAAGGTGCATTGAAAAGGGAAATACGGTGCTACCAGTCAGTCAATCACACCCACTGCTGGGCCTATCACATGAGAAAATGAGAATCAAAAAGTCACAGGCTGGCAATCCTGCACTCGAACATTATTTACCATAGCCAACACTTGGAAGCAATGAAAATGTTCATCAACCGAGGAATGCACAAAGTAGAAGTGGTCCACGTACACAGTGGAAAATTACTCCAATAAAAAATAAAAATTAAATTTAAAAAACCAACAAAAGTAAGGAGACATCAGCTTGTGTGGGTTTGTCCAGCACACTCAACTCTAATTTATAACAGAGAAACACCACAGGCCGCAAGGGCTTTTCCATAGGTACCAGGGTGGGGAACATAGAAAGGCTGCCGCCCTCTGGCAGTTACCTTCAAAAGCAGCTTTAAAGCCTGTGCTAATGGTCATTTCATAGGAACAAGTACTGCAGGACTGTAAATGAAACCTGCCCTCAAAATATCTTGAGCGTGGTAATGGCCAAAACATGTCAAAATATTACACATACTTTAAGAGAACACTTTGAAGAACTCAGGGGTAATCACAGCTTGAAAAGTAAAAAGGACATGCCTTAAAGCTCAATTTCAACGGATTATGTGGCACATGCAAATTCAACCACAAAGAGGTATCAGCTCACACTTGTCAAAATAACCATCAGCAAGAAAACTACAAACAATAAATGCTGAAGGTGTTGTGGAGGAATGCATACCCTCAACTTTAAGTGGGATGTAACTTGGAAAGTGCCACTAAAGAGAACAGAATGGAGGTGCCTTAAAAATGTAAACTTTGAGCTACCATATGACCCAGCAATTCCACTACTGGGTATACACCCAGAGAAAACCGTAATTCAAAAATACACATGCACCAGAATGTTTATTACAGCACTATTTACAATAGCCAGGTCATGTCATCAACCTAAATGCCCATCAACAGACCAATGGATAAAGAAGTTGTGGTACATATATAGAATGGAATATTACTCAGTCACAAAAAGGAGCCAAATTGAGTCATTTGTTGAGACGTGGATGGATGTAGAGACTGTCATACAGAGTGAAGTAAGTCAGAAAGAGAAAAACAAATATTTATATTAACGCTGGTATGTGGAACCGAGAAAATTGGTACAGATGAGCCAGTTTTCAGGGCAGAAGTTGAGACACAGATGTAGAGCGCAGACATATGGACACCAAGTGGGGAAAAATGTGGTGGGGTGGGGATGGTGTTGTGCTGAATTGGGCGATTGGGATTGACATGTATACACTGATGTGTATAAAATTGATGACTGATAAGAACCTGCAGTATAAAAAAACAAACAACTAATACTAAACTTTCATTCGGTTATTTTTATGGAAATATGTTAATATAAATGTTTCAGACATTACATGAAATTTCTAAAAATCTTATATGTTCTGGTATAATGTTATAATTCATAATCCTAGTTATTACTTTAAAATGTATATCTCAGAAATAACTAATTTTCTTGTCAACTGCATTATTATAAACTTTCATCAAATCTTTAACCATGGTCATTTTTAAGACTTTTGTCATTTACAGACAGTTCTGGGTGTACTCTGATGCTTTTGCAAATATGTTCCTATAAAAGCGTTTCATCTTCATGAAATTCATGGAAAAGACTCTGACAAGTACAGGTTTCTGGTAACTCTACTGTACTGCTGAACTGAATGAATAAGCATTTTCAGAACTCTAATGATAAAACTAATGAACTCATAAAAGTGCTAACAAAAGATCAAGATGAAAAAAAAAATTAATTACATGGGACTGAGTGAACTGATGACGATAAGTATAATTTTTGTTACTTTCTGTTTGAATTAAAAAAAAAAATCCCACAAGGACTCAGAGGCAAAGAATATACAAATCAATTTTCACTGCAAAGTAAAGCAGCTGCTACAGTGAAGGATTACTGGACTGAATGTCAATATTATGACATAGTATGAGTGTGTTTCATGTTTGGTAATTGCAATCATTGTTGCTTTTGTTGTGACCATCCATGTACAATGCTTGATGTCAGTCTATTTATCTCTTATAAAAATAAAATACAGTGTGTGTGTTTGGAAAAAAAAAAAAAAGAACTAATGAGACATAAACTTATGGGGATTTCTCCTGGCAAACTCCATTCTAATTTACAACATAAGACAACGACTTCCAGAAAGGCTCTGCTGCCCTAGTACCTAGATTGGGGAATGGCGAAATGCTGCCTCCTTTTGGCAGTTTCCCACAACAGCGGCTTTAAACCCACTGCAAACGGTCACTAAATATTCACCAACTTGCAGTTCTGTAAATGACACCTGCCCTCCAAAAAAATTCTGGGGTCAAAAATCGAACAAAAAATTCAAAAGAGGGCAACCTTCGAAGAAGAAAATTTCAAGAGGTATATTGTGCTCACAGATTTTTCTTTTGATAAAAGAAAAAGATGTGGAAAAAATGATGAATTTTAGGAATTTTGAAAGATATGCAAACCCAAATTAAAAATACCTATCAGATCACAGCAGTCAGAATGGCCATCAGCAAAAATGGTGCAAACAATAAATGCTGAAGCGATTGTGGAGAAATGCGTACCCTCGGTTCTAAGGGGGACGTTGTAAAAGCCACTAATAAAAACACATTGGAGGTGCTTTGAAAAAGTAAACACTGAGTGACCAGTCCATCAATCACACCCACTGCTGGGCCTATCACCAGAGAAAATGAGAATCAAAAAGTCACAGGCTGGCAATCCTGCACTCCAGCAATATTTACCATAGGCAACACTTGGAAGCAACGAAAATGTCCATCAACAGAGGAATGCACCAAGAAGTGGTCCATGTACAAAATAGAATATTAACTCCAATAATAAATATAAATTAAATTTAAAAATCCAACAAAAGTAGGAGACATCAGCTTTTGTGTGTTTATCTGGGCACATTCTACTCTAATTTACAACCGAGGAACACCACTGGTTGTAAAGTCTGTTTCCCTAGTATCAGCGTGGGGAATGTAGAAAGGTAGCAGCCCTGTGGGCGTTACCTGCAAAAGCAGTTTAAAGCCTGTGCTAATGGTCACTTCATATGAACAAGTACTGTAGGGCTGGAAATGAAACCTGCCCTCAAAATGTCTTGAGGGAGGTAATGGCCAAAACATTTAAAAATTTGACACATACTTTAAGAAACCACTTTGAAGAACTAAGCTGTAATTACAGCTTGAAAAATAAAAATGACTTGCCTTAAAGCTCAATTGCAACAGAATATGAGACACATGCAAATTCAACCGTAAAGAGGTGTCAGCTCACACTCGTCAGAATAACCATCAGCAAAAACTACAAAGAATAAATGCTGAAGGTGCTGTGGAGAAATGCATACCCTCAACTTTAAGTGGGACGGAACCTGGAAAGAGCCACTAATGATAACAGAATGGAGGTACCTTTAAAAGGTAAACACTGAGCTACCATATGACCTAGCAGACCTATTCCTGGATCTATAACCGACGAAGACAGAATTGGAAGGACACAGGCAGGCAAATCTGCAATGCATACTATTACAATAGCCAATATATGGAAGTAACCAAAAAGTCCACTGACAAATGGGTGGACAAAGAAGAACTGCTACATGTACAGATGGAATATGAGATAGTGAAAAAACGAAACAATGCCATTTGCAGCACCATAGATGAGTCTAGATGTAATCACACAACTTGTAGTAAGTGAGAAAGTGAAAGACACATATCCTATCATATCAGATATAGGCGTTACCTAAAAATTGATACAAACGAAGATATTTCCACAGAGAAAGGCAATCACAGATACATTAAAGAAACTTATGGTTCACCAGATGGAAAGGTGTGAGGATTGGATACATTACCATATTGAGGTTAACAGAGACATACAAACACATGTGAAATATATAATCACCAAAGAGCTACGCAATACCAAGAGAAGACTACTCAACATTGTGTCATAACCTACATGGGAAAAGGATCCGAAGAAGAATAGATATATGCATATGTGTGAAAGAACCACATCTTGCACACCTAGAACAAACAAAACATTGTAATCAAGTTTGCTGTGATAAAAAATAAAAATTAAGTTAAAAATACCAAAAAGAAGTAATGAGACATAAACTTAAAGGGCTTTTTCCTGGCACATTCCATTCTAATTTGCAACCTAGACCACCACTTTCAGTAAGGCTCTGTTGCCCTAGTAACCAGATTTGGTAAAGGAGAAATGCTGCCGCCTTGTGGCCGTTTCCCGCAAGAGCGGCTTTAAACCCACAGCTAATGGTCACTTACCATTCACAAGGACTCAGGGCTGTAAAGGACACCTGCCGTCAAAAATTGTGCTGAGGTAGGGAACGGACAAAAAAATTTAATACAGGCAAATTTTTCAATAAAATTCTATGAAGAGGTAAATATTACTCACTGTCTTTAAAAAAAAAGGAGAATGGATTAAGGCTCAACCTCAGGAATTATTAGACTCATGCAATCTAATCAACAAAAAGGTTTCCAATCACACCAGTCGACTGACCATCAGCAAAAAGTCTACAAACCATAAATGCTGATGCGGTTGTAGAGAATTGTGTATCCTTCAGCTGCTGGTGAGATGCAAAGTGGTTAACAGCCAGTAATGAGAACAGAAAAGAGCTGCGTTTAAAAGCAAAAATTTAGGTACCATTCAATCCAGCAGGCGCACCATTGGACCTCTCACCTGAGAAGACAAGTATCGAGAAGACACAGGTTGCAAAAGCTGCAGTGCAGCATTATTCACAATAGTCAAGGCAGTGAAGCAATAAAAATGTCCATCAACAAGTGAATGGATATAGAATAAGTGGTCCAGGTACACAATGGAATATTAGCCATGGAAAACAATGAAACCCTGCTCTTTGAGGCACCACAAATGATCCTGGAGATAATCACAAATCATGAGGTAAGTCGGAAAGCAAAAGACTTATATCCTATGATATCACTTATAGGCGTTATCTAATAACTGACACAAATGAACACAATTCACAGAGAAATACCCTCACAAACTTAGAAAACCAACTTCGCTCATCTAAAGGGAAAGGTGGGGGGGAATGGATAAATGAAGATTAGTGTTACTATATGATATGGATATGATCCAAATACATATTATATACATATTACAAAAAGACCGACCATATAACAAGGGAGGTCTACAGAACACTCTGTAATAATTTACATGGGAAGAGGATCTCTACATAAATAGATATAAATAATGTGTAAATGAACCAGAGTGTGTACACCTTGGACAAACAACATTCTAACCATTACCCTGATTTAAAAAATTAAAACAACGAAAAAGAATTAATCAGACATAAACTTATGGGGCGTTTTCCAGCCCATTCCATTCAAATTTACAACCTAGGAAAACGACTTCCAGAACGGCTCTGCTGCCCTAGTAACCAGATTTGGTAATGGAGAAATGCTGCTGCCTTGTGGCCGTTTCGAACAACAGCATGTTAAACCTAGTGCTAATGGTCCCTAAATATTCACACTCATTGCAGGCCTGTAAATGACACCTACATTTCAAAACAATCCTGGGGTTGAAAATTGACCAAAAAATTCAAAAGAGGGCAACGTTCCACAAAGACACTTTCAAGACGGATATTGTACTCACACTTTTTTTTTCTTTTAACAGAAAAGAAAAAGGCGTGGAAAAATGATGAATTTTAGAATATTTAACGACATGCATACCCATATTACAAATACCTATCAGCTCACAGCAGTCAGAATGGCCATTAGCAAAAATGCTGCAAAAAATAAATGCTGAAGGGATTGTGGAGAAATGCGTACACTTGGTTGTAAGGGGGGGCATGTTAAGAGTCACTAATGAAAACACAATGTAGGTGCTTTGAAAAGGGAAACATTGAGCTACCAGTCAATCAATCAAAACCACTGCTGGACCTATCACCTGAGAAAATGAGAATCAAAAAGTCACAGGCTGGCAATCCTTCACTCCAGCAATATTTACCATAGCCAACACTTGGAAGCAATGAAAATGTCCATCAACCGAGGAATGCACCAAGAAGAAGTGGTCCATGTACACAATGGAATATTACTCCAATACTAAATATAAATTAAATTTAAAAAAAAAAAACAAACAAAAGTAAGGAGACATCAGCAATTGTGGGTTTATCCGGGCACATTGCACTCTAATTTATAACCGAGGAACACCACAGGCCGGAAGGTCTGTTTCCCTAGTTACCAGAGTGGGGAACGTAGAAAGGCTGCCGCCCTCTGGCCGTTACCTGCAAAAGCAGCTTTAAAGCCTGTGCTAATGGTCACTTCATATGAACAAGTAATGCAGGGCTGTAAATGAAAACTGCCCTCAAAATGTCTCGAGGGAGGTAATGGCCAAAAATTTTCAAAATGTGACACATACTTTAAGAAAACACCTTGAAGAACTAAGCTGTAATCACTGTTTGATAAATAAAAAGGGCATGCTTTAAAGCTCAATTTCAACAGATTATGGGACACATGCAAATTCAACCACAAAGGGGTATCAGCTCACACCTGTCAGAATAACCCTCAGCAAGAAAACTACAAACAATAAATACTGAAGGTGTTTTGGAGAAATGCATACCCTCAACTTTAAGTTGGACGTAACCTGGAAAGAGCCACTAATGAGAACTGAATGGTGGTGCCTTTAAAACGTTCACACTGAGTTACCATATGATACAGCAAGCCCACTCCTTGGACTATAACATAAGAAGATAGAACTGGAAAGACATAGGCAAGCAAATGTGTATTGCAGCAGTATTACAATAGCCAAGACATGGAGACAACCAAAAAGTCCATCAAGAGGTGCGTGGCCAAAGAAGAACTGGTACACGTACAGATGGAATATTAGCCAGGGAAAAAAAGAAAACAATGCCATTTGCAGCACCATGTATGATTCTTGAGGTAATCAGGCAAATTGTACTAAGTCAGAAAGCAAAAGACACATATCCTATAATATCACTTATAGGTCTTAGCTAAAAATTGATACCAATGAAGATATTTCCACAGAGAAATGCAATCACAGATTCACTAAACTAACTTATGGTTCACCAAATGGAAAGGTGTGAGGATTGGATACATTAGGATATTGGGGTTAACACAGATATAGAAACAAATGTGAAATGTGTAATCACCAAAGACCTACGTAATACCAAAAGACGATTACTCAACATTGTATCATAACCTACATGGGAAAATGATCCAAAGAAGAATAGATATATGTATATGTTTAAAAGAACCACATCTTGCACACCTAGAAGTAACAAAACATTTTAATCAAATTTGCTCTGATAAAAAATAAAAATTAAATTAAAAAAAGAACAAGAAGTAATGAGAAATAAACTTAAGGGGCTTTTTGCTGGCACATTGCATTCTAATTTACAACCAGAACATGACTTCCATTAAGGCTCTGTCATCACTAATAAAGCAACTTTATAATCAATGTTGAAGGTAGCTTAAAAGAAGTCTCACTAATTATTGATAGTAACAAGAAAACAAAGAAAAGTAAAAATCTCACTGCAAAAAGTATACATAGAGTAAGTCAAGGTAGATCAAACACTTATTAAACTTCTGTAAAGAATAAAAGACAACAGTAGTATGTTTTTTTAAAAAGAGAGGGCCCAAATAAATCTGAAATGAAAGAGTTGATGTTACAACAGACCCCACAGAAATACAAAGTATCCTAAGATACACACAGGGTAACTCAGGGATCAGATTGGACAGAGCCCACTCTCCAGTCCCCTGTACATGACTTACAGGAGCCTCAGGAACTGAGGAGGGGGTCCCTGAGGAGAGGCTTAAGATAGAATATGGTAGGCATTAACATGGCTCCATTCATCTTAAACATGCCTGAACTACATTCACACGAGATGATTTTGTCCTGTATGTACATCGGCACCTCTAGTCGGAACTGCAGATCTTTGGCTTCACCACCTCTACTGACAGCATTAGCTTCACCTGCTGTGGACCGTCTCCTATAGGATTTCTAGAACCACAAAGCATCGAAGCTTCACAGGACCCAGAGTCTGTGCAACTCCACGCAGAGTCTCAGAGTCTCAACTCCACTCAGATACTCCACTCTTGGAGGGCACACACAAAGTAGTGAGCACATCAGGACCCAGGGGAAGGAGCAGTGACCCCGTAGGAGAATGACCAGAACTACCTGATAGTTTTAGAGGGTCTCCTGCATAGGCAGGTGGTAGCTGTGGCTGTGGCTCACCGTGAGGACAACGACACTGGCAGCAGAAGTTCTGGGAAATACTCCTTGGTGTGAGCCCTCCCAGAGTCCGCCATTAACCCCACCAAGAGCAAGGTAGGCTCCAGTGCTGGGTCACCTCAGGCGAAACTACCAACAGGGAGGGAACCCAGACCCATGCATCAGCAGATAAGTGGATTAAACTTTTTATTAAAGTTTTATTTAATCTGCAGACAAGCAGATTAAAGCTTTGCCCACCAAAGCAACACCCAGCTCTACCCACCACCAGTCCCTCCCATCAGGAAGCTTGCACAAGCCTCTAAGATAGACTCATCCACTGGAGAGCAGACAGCAGAAGCAAGAAGAACTACAATTCTGCAGCCTGTGGAAGGAAAACCACATTCACAGAAAGATAGACAAAATGAAAAGGCAGAGGACTTTATACCAGATTAAGGAACACAATAAAACACTAGGAACAAAAACGAAATGAGGTGGAGATAGGGAACCTTCCAGAAAAAGAATTCAGAATAATGATAGTGAACATGATCCAAGACCTTGGCAAAAGAATGGAGGCAAAGATCGAGAAGATGCAAGAAATGCTTAACAAAGACCTAGAAGAATTAAGGAGCAAACACCTAGAAGAATTAAAGAACAAACAAACAGAGGTGAACAATATAATAACTGAAATGAAAAATATACTAGAAGGAATCAGTAGCAGAATGACTGTGGCAGAAGAACGGATAAGTGACCTGGAAGACAGAAAGGTGGAAATCACTGCATGAAACAGAATAAAGAAAAAGAATGAAAATAAATGAAAACACCCTAAGAGTCCTCTGGGACAACATTAAACGCAACAACATTCACATCATAGGGGTCCCAGAAGGAGAAGAGAGAGAGGAAGGACCCGAGAATACATTTGAAGAGATTATAGTCGAAAACTTCCCTAACATGGGAAAAGAAACAGCCACCCAAGTCCAGGAAGTGCAGAGAGTCCCAGTCAGGGTAAATCAAAGGAGAAAAATGCCAAGACACATAGTAACCAAATTGACAAAAATTGAAGACAAAGAAAAATTATTGAAAGCAACAAGGGGAAAATGACAAATGACATACAAGGGAACTCCCATAAGGATAACAGCTGATTTCTCAGCAGAAAATCTACAAGCCAGAAGGGAGTGGCATAAATTTAAAGTGATGAAAGGGAAGAACCTACAACCAAGAGTACTCCACCCAGCAAGGATCTCATTCAGATTTGACAGAGAAATCATAAGCCCTACAGACAAGCCAAAGCTAAGAGAATTCAGCACCATGAAACCAGTTCTACAACAAATGCTAAAGGAACTTCTCTAAGTGGGAAACACAAGAGAAGAAAAGGACCCACCAAGACAAACCCATAACAATTAAGAAAATAGTAATAGGAACATACATATCAATAATTACCTTAAACGTGAATGGACTAAATGTTCCAACCAAAAGACACAGGCTCTCTGAATGGATACAAAAACAAGACCCATATATATGCTGTCTACGAGAGACCCATTTCAGACCTAGGGACACATACAGACTGAAAGTGAGGCGATGGAAAAATATATTCTATGCAAATGAAAATCAAAAGAAAGCTGGAGTAGCAATACTCATATCAGATAAAATAGACTTTAAAATAAAGAATGTTACAAGAGACAAGGAAAGACACTACATAATGGTCAAGGGATCAATCCAAGAAGAAGATATAACAATTACAAATATATATGTGCCCAACATAGGAGCACCTCAATACATAAGGCAACTGCTAACAGCTATAAAAGAGGAAATCAACAGTAACACAATAATAGCAGGGGACTTTAACAGCTCACTTACACCAGTGGAGATCATCCAGACAGAAAATTAATAAGGAAACACAAGCTTTAAATGACACAATAGACCAGATATAGTTAATTGATATTTATAGGACATTCCATCCAAAAACAGCAGATTACACGTTCTTCTCAACTGCACACGGAACATTCTCCAGGATAGATCACATCTTGGGTCACAAATAAAGCCTCAGTAAATTTAAGAAAACTGAAATCATATCAAGCAGCTGTTCCGACCACAATGCTATGAGATTAGAAATCAATAACAGGGACAAAACCGTAAAAAACACAAACACATGGAGGCTAAACAATACGTTACTAAATAACCAAGAGATCACTGAAGAAATAAAAGAGGAAATCAAAAACTACCTAGAGACAAATGACAACAAAAACACGATGATCCAAAACCTATGGGATGCAGCAAAAGCAGTTCTAAGAGGGAAGTTTATAGCAATACAAGCCTACCTCAAGAAACAAGAAAAATCTCAAATAAACAATCTAACCTTACACCTAGAGGAACTAGAGAAAGAAGAACAAAACCCAAAGTTAGTAGAAGGAAAGAAATCATAAAGATCAAAGCAGAAATAAATGAAATAGAAGCAAAGAAAACAAAAGCAAAGATCAATAAAACTAAAAGCCGGTTCTTTGAGAAGATAAACAAAAATGATAAACCTTTAGCCAGACTCAAGAAAAAGAGGGAGAGGAATCAAATCAACAAAATTAGAAGAGAAAAAGGAGAAGTTACAACAGACACCACAGGAATACAAAGCATCCTAAGAGGCTACTACAAGCAACTCTATGCCAATAAAATGGACAACCTGGAAGAAATGGACAAATTCTTAGAAAGGGATAAACTTCCAAGACTGAACCAGGAAGAAATAGAAAATATGAACAAACCTATCACAAGCAATGAAATTGAAACTGTGATTAAAAATCTTCCAACAAACAAAAGTCCAGAACCAGATGGCATCACAGGTGAATTCTGTCAAACATTTAGAGAAGAGCTAACACCCAAACTTCTCAAATTCTTCAAAACAATTGCAGGGGAAGGAACACTCCCAAACTCATTCTATGAGACCACCGTCACCCTGATACCAAAACCAGACAAAGATACTACAAGGAAAGAAAATTATAGACCAATATCACTGATGAATATAGATGTAAAAATCCTCAACAAAATACTAGCAAACAGAATCGAACAACACATTAAAAGGATCATACACCATGATCAAGTGGGGTTTATCCCAGGGATGCAAGGATTCTTCAATATACACAAATAAATGTGATACACCATATTAACAAATTGTAGAATAAAACCATATGATCATCTCAATAGATGCAGGAAAAGATTTTGAGAAAATTCAACACCCATTTATGATAAAAACTTTGCAGAGTGTGGGCATAGAGGGAAACTACCTCAACATAATAAAGGCCATATATGACAAACCCACGGCAAACATCATTCTCAACGGTGAAAAACTGAAAACGTTTCCTCTAAGATCAGGAACAAGATGAGGATGTCCACTCTCACCACTACTATTCAACATAGTTTTGGAAGTCCTAGCCATGGCAATCAGAGAAGAAAAAGAAATAAAAGAAATACAAAAAGGAAAAGAAGAAGTAAAATTGTCACTGTTTGCAAATGACATCATATCATAGATAGAGAATCCTAAAGATGTCACCAGAAAACCACTGGAGCTAATCAATGAATTTGGTAAAGTTGCAGGATACAAAATTAATGCACAGAAATTGCTTGCATTCCTATACACTAACAATGAAAGAACAGAAAGATAAATTAGGGAAACAATCCCATTACCACTGCAACAAAAATAAAATACCTAGGAATAAACCTACCTAAGGAAGTAAAAGACCTGTACTCAGAAAACTATAAGACACTGATAAAACAAATCAAAGATGATATAAACAGATGGAGACATATACCATGTTCTTGGATTAGAAGAATCAATATTGTGAAAATGACTATACTACCCAAAGCAATCTACAGATTCAATGCAATCCCTATCAAAATACCTTTGGCATTTTCTACAGAACTAGAAAAAACAAATCTTAAAATTTGTAGGGAGACAAAAAAGACCCCGGATAGCCAAAGCAGTCTTGAGGGGAAAAAAAAAGAGCTGGAGGAATCCTACTTCCAGACTTCAGACTATATTACAAAGCTACAGTAATCAAGATAATATGGTACTGGCACAAAAACAGAAATATAGATCAATAGAACAGGATAGAAAGCACAGAGATAAACCCACGTACCTACGGTCCACTAATCTATGAAAAAGGAGGCAAGGGTATACAATGGAGAAAAGACAGTGTCTTCAGTAAGTGGTGCTGGGAAAACTGGACAGCTACATGTAAAAGAATGAAATTAGAACACTCCCTAACACCATACACAAAAATAAATTCAAAATGGATTAGAGACCTAAATGTAACACCAGCCACTATAAAACTCTTAGAGGAAAACATAAGCAGAACAGTCTATGACATAAATCACAGCAAGATCCTTTTTGACCCACCTCCTAGAGAAATGGAAATAAAAAGAAAAAATAAAAAATGGGACTTAATGAAATTTAAAATCTTTTGCACAGCAAAGGAAAACATAAGCAAGATGAAAAGACAACCATCATAATGGGAGAAAATAGTTTCAAATGAAGCAAATGGCAAAGGATTAACCTCCAAAAAGCAGCTCCTGTAGCTCAATATCACAAAAACAAACAACCCAATCCAAAAATGGGCAGAAGACCTAAAGAGACATTTCTCCAAAGAAGATATACAGGATGCCAACAAACACATGAAAGGATGTTGAACATCACTAATTATTAGAGAAATGCAAATCAAAACTACAATGAGGTATCACCTCACACCAGTCAGAATGGCCATCATCAAAAAATCTACCAACAATACATGCTGGAGAAGCATTTATTGGAGAAAAGGGAACCCTCTTGCACTGTTGGTGGGAATGTAAATTGATATAGCCACTAGGGAGAACGGTATGGGGGTTCCTTAAAAACTAAAAATAGAACAACCGTACAACCCAGCAATCCCACTACTGGACATTTACCCTGAGAAAACCATAATTCAAAAAGAGTCATGTACCACAATGTTCATTGTAGCTCTATTTACAATAGCCAGGACATGGAAGCAACCTAAGTGTCCATCAACAGATAACTGGATAAAGAAGATGTGGCACACATATACAATGGAACATTATTCAGTCAGAAAAAGAAACGAAATTGAGTTATTTGTAGTGAGGTGGGTGGATCTAGAGTCTGTCCTACAGAGTGAAGTAAGTCAGAAAGAGAAAAACAAATACAGTATGCTAACACATATATATGGAATCTAAAAGAAAAATGTTTATGAAGAACCTAGGGGCAGGAAAGGATTAAGGACACAGACGTAGAGAAAGGACTTGAGGACATGGGGAGGGGGAAGGGTAAGCTGGGACAAAGTGAGAGAGTGGTATGGACATATATACACTACCAAATGTAAAATTGATAGCTACTGGGAAGCAGCCACATAGCACAGGGAGATCAGCTCGGTGCTTTGTGACGACCTAAAGGGGTGGGATAAGCGAGTGAGAGGGAGGTGCAAGAGGGAGGGGATATGGTGTTATATGTATACGTATAGCTGATTCACTTTTTTATACAGCAGAAACTAACACACAATTGTAAAGCAATTATACTCCAATAAAGATGTAAAAGGAAAAAAAAAGAAAGCCCAGAGATAAACCTACACACCTATGGTCCACTAATCTATGAAAAAGGAGGCAAGGATATACAATGGAGAAAAGACAGTCTCTTCAATAAGTGGTGCTGGGAAAAATGGACAGCTACATGTAAAAGAATGAAATTAGAACACTCCCTAACACCATACACAAAAAATAAACTCAAAATGGATTAGAGACCGAAATGTAAGACCGGACACTATAAAACTCTTAGAGGAAAACATAGGAAGAATACTCTTTGACAAAAATCACAACAAGATCTTTTCTGATCCACCTACTAGAGTAATGGAATAAAAAACAAAAATAAACAAATGGGAGCAAACGAAACCTAAAAGCTTTTGCAAAGCAAAGGAAACTACAAACAAGACGAAAAGACAACCTCAGAATGGGAGAAAATATTTGCAAACGAATCAATGGACAAAGGATTAATCTCCAATATATATAAACGGCACATGCAGCTCAACAGTAAAAAAACAAACAACCCAATCCAAAAATGGGCAGATGACGTAAATAGACATTTGTCCCGAGAAGACATAAAGATGGCCAAGAAGCACATGAAAAGCTGCTCAACATCACTAATTATTAGAGAAATATAAACCAAAACTACAATGAGGTATCACCTCACACAAGTTAGAATGGGCATCATCAGAAAATCTACAAACAACAAATGCTGGAGAGGGTGTGGAGAAAAGGGAACCCTCTTACACTATTTGTGGGGATGTAAATTGATACAGTCACTATGGAGAACAGTATGGAGGTTCCTTAAAAAACTAAAAATAGAATTACCATATGACCCAGCAATCCCACTACTGGGCATATACCCAGAGAAAACCATAATTCAAAAAGATATTCACACAATGTTCATTGCAGCACTCTTTACAATAGCCAGGTCATGGAAGCAACCTAAATACCCATAGACAGACGAATGGAAAAGATGTGGTACATATATAAAATGGAATATTACTCAGCCATAAAAAGGAACGAAATTGGGTCATTTGTAGAGACATGGATAGATCTAGAGACTGTCATACTGAGTGAAGTAAGTCAGAAAGAGAAAAACAAATACCATATTTAAGCGCATACATGTGGAACCTAGAAAAATGGTACAGATGAACCGGTTTGCAAGGCAGAAATAGACACACAGATGTAGAGAACAAATGTATGGACACCAAGGGGGGAAAGTGGCAGGGTGGTGGTGGTGGGATGAATTGCGAGCCTGGGATTGACATATATACACTTATATGTATAAAATAGATAACCAATAAGAACCTGCTGTATAAAAAAATGAATAAAATTAAAACAAATAATATTTTAAAAAAATAAAACAGAAAAAAAGTTCTTTCCTTCCCATAGACGTATTTATATGAATGAATGATTTCCATGCTTATATCTATAAATACAAAAAGAGGAATAAAACCTACCTTGAACCAAAAAAGAAAAAAAAAAAACAGAACCCACTGGCCATACAGAGGAAAACCCTATCAGGGCACTTGCTCCAGTGGTGCCTGCAGGTCAGCCAGGATGGTCCTGGCCCCAGGCGCTCTTCTGGAAGCTTTCCATTTCCCTGCCTGAGGTACCCCTCCTGTCCCGGCCCCCACTGCTTTTTTCCTTCCTCACCTCTGCCCGGGGAGGAATTCCAGCAGCAGGTGTGGGTGACACATCCTCTTCTTTAGCAGGTGGCAGCCCGGCAACTCCTGCAGAAAGTCCAGCAGAGCCCCACTCACACGGGGCCACTCATAGAGCCGTGGGCGCTACTCCCTCCTACCAGCACAACCCCGAGACTGCTGACGGGGCAGAGAATATGGCGTCAGGCACAGCTGCAGAGGCTTTTGCTGCCTGGAGGGGTGTTTATATTGACCTCAACCCAGGCACACCTGGGAAGGGCTGGCCGGCAGGGTCAGGCTGCCCAGGTCAGCCAATCCTCTCCCCTCAGGGGCTCAGAGTTGCAGAAAATGGGCTTTGCTGCACCGGCCAGGTCCAAGGAACAGATGTAGGGTCCTGAGAGTCAGGATAGACAAGGGGTGGCAGCCCTGGCTTGTTTTCTAATCATTTTATCTGGTCCATGAGTGGGAGACAACTTCAAGAAGACCCTCTCCTAATTAGAGGAACCCAGGAGTCATGGAGAGGAGGGGTGGTGGATGGAGACAGAGGCCTGGTTCCCCGGCTGCAGTGGAAGCCCCTAGAAGACCAGGGGGAGGGAGGCCGCACAGAGAGAAGCCTAGGGTCACAGACCTGTCGGAGCTGATGTTTGTTAGTTCAAGCCCTGCTCTGAGGTGCTCTGTGTCAGCTCTGAGCGACAGGTGTGCTGTGGGTGCTCTGCAATGAGGGTTATGTGCACGATTCCTGTGTGCCCAGCTCTGCTGGGGTACCTGTCCAGGGGAGCTCCATATCCAGGGAGGGGCTTGCCCACGAGAGCCCCGTGAGCTGCTGGGTACCTGCCCAGGTGAGCTCCATATCCTGGGAGGGGCCTGCCCACGAGAGCCCCGTGGGCTGCTGGGTACCTACCCAGGTGAGCTCCATATCCTGGGAGGGGCCTGCCCACGAGAGCCCCGTGGGCTGCTGGGTACCTGCCCAGGTGAGCTCCATATCCTGGGAGGGGCCTGCCCACGAGAGCCCCGTGGGCTGCTGGGTATCAGCCCAGGTGAGCTCCATATCCTGGGAGGGGCCTGACAATGAGAGCCCCGTGGGCTGCTGGGTACCTGCACAGGTGAGCACCATATCTTGTGAGGGGCCTGACCATGAGAGCCCCGTGGGCTGCTGCATACCTGCCCAGGTGAGTTCCATATCCTGGGAGGGGTCTGACCATAAGAGCCCCGTGGGCTGCTGGGGACCTGGTAAAGGACGCCAGGATAGTCAGTGAAGCCACAGAGGATATACATCCAGTAGTTCCTAATTCCTATACCCTGCTGGTCATTCTACCATCCCCCAGGACATGATATTCTGTATTAGACTTCAATGATGTCTTCTTCTGTATTCCATTAGTCCCAGAGTCACAAGAAATTTTGGCTATGAGTGGCAGGACTCAACGTACAACAAAAACAATACTGTTGGGCCGTCCTGCCCCAGGGGTTCAAAAATTCCCACACCATCTTTGGGGAAACGTTAGCTAAAGCCCTAAAAGATCTACCTCCGGAAAAGGGAACCCTCCTTCAATATGCAGACAACATTCTGATCACCAGCCCTACTAAGGAGGCCTCTGGACTACCTAGCCAATAAAAGATAGAAGGTGTCCAAGAAAAAGGCTCAAATATCACAGACTAAGGTGACCTGCCTGGGCTTCATTCTCACAGAAGATCGGAAAAGCCCATCCCAGGAAAGGGAAGAAGCCATTTGCAGCCTCACCCTTCCTAAAACTAGAAGACAGCTTAGGGGTTCCTGGGGAGACCGGGGTTTGCTGCATCTGGATCCCTAACTACAGTCTAATACCTGGGCCTCTATATGAAACACTGAAAGGAAAAGATGATGATCCTTTTGAATAGAATCCAGAAGCGGCCTTTCAAGAAAGGAAAGAACAGTCAATTCAGACCCTTGCCATGGACCTCCCTAATTTAGCTAAACCCTTTGACCTTTACATTCCTGGTCGAAGGCGAATCGCCCTTGGAGTATTAGTGCAAAAACTGGGACCACTTGAAATGGAAAAACGCAAGAATGCCCTCCAGGCATTGGCCAGCCACCCCATCCGACCAGGATACTGGGGGTATCTAAAAACCTGGAAATGAGCAGCCCGCAAGGCCAGCTCTCTCCTAAGGGAAAAGGACGCCACTTGGTGTTCCTAACCACCCACCATGCCCTGAAGTTGCAGGGATCGCTCCGTGGTCACAATGACCTCGAGTGAGGAGGCCCTCCAACTCCAACCTCCAGAGAGACAACCTGGGGCAATGGGTCCCCATGACGACTCGTGTGACCATCACTTGACCTGGAGCTTCTCTCAGAAAACCACAAGAGTGTGCCCCAAAAGAACAGACTATTGCTTGCAGGACTTACTGCACCCAGAGCGGAGCTAATAAACTTGGCAGGGGACCCGTAAATAACGCTGCCACCATAGAAAAGCCTACAGACACCACGGTGACGGCGACCAATGAGACCAGCTGGACTCCTGGCTACTTCAAAAGGCCGTTGACTGAGTGGCCGTCATGGTCCTGGATCACCACCGGCCCTGGACTGTCTGGGAGTTGAGCAGGCAGGGCTCTGACACCTGGTGCTGTTTGTACATTAATTCAGTGGCCTAACTGAAGAAAGCACAGACTACTGGTCAGAGCATCTAGGCTGGCAGAAACCGTCAGCCTAAGGGGGCCGAACCAATGTGGAGCAGGGTAAAACCGGCCCCCCCAGCGTCCCTGCGCATCTCTTTCCTGGACCCTTAAAGGTCATTAGAATCTATAAAACTTCCAACGCTGGTGCTCAGGCAGACGAGCAGTGAGGGAGGAGGCCTGGGGACAATCAACCTCACCTGGAGGCTGCTGGGGAGAAGTCCTGCCCCTCCCCCCGGGTATGAGGACACCCAACTCAGCACGAAGCATTTACAGAAGAGGTGTCTGCACCCTCAGCGCCCCAAGAATGTGGAATGGGACAAGAGGCAGAGGAGGGGTTTGTCACCGGCAAAGCCCATTAAAAATTCCTGGGAGATAAAAATAGAATCTGGGCAATAAAATAAAGTCTAACCTTTTTTTCCTTTGTGCTTTTTCTAATTTCACTTGTTCCTAGGTTTCCGCAGGCAGAGGTCCCACACCCGGCACTTCAGACCCGATTTCCTAGTGCAAGATGGCTGGGCCGACACCTCAGCTCTCCGGGCCCCGTGCAGACTCCGCCACATAGAGCCTGAGCTCCAGCCAACCCGGCCCTTGAGAGCTCCGCCCCGTCCCTCCCGCTGACGCTGACGGGATCCCTACACAGCAGCCCGGCCCACAGCCTGCGGGGGAGCGCACACTCTCACCTCTCCATTCTCTGATCAAAATATAAAGTTTACCTTTGCTTCTGAAGCAAACTCAGTCCGATCTTTTGGCTCCAATGACACTGGGCAGGGGGACCCTTGTTTGGGCCCACTCTGCAGGATCAGTAACAGAATTTGAGAACATTGTAACTTCAAAGAATAGATGCGTGAGCCAAACTGTTATTAACATAGAGCAGTGTATAAGGCTCGTGTAATATAAGATGTTTCTAACACTTCCACTTGATATTTCCATCACTTTATTATAAGCAAGTTCAGTGGAGGGGTTTGTCGTATTTGTCAGGTCAACATTAGAGAAATGCAGTGATTTCTTTCCAAGGATGTGGATCTACTAATCTTGGCTGAAGGTTTAATCTTATTTTGAATGATTTTCTATTGAAAATGATACCTCTCTTTCAGCTCCTGGATTTCTGCGAAGTATAAAATCTTATATATTTTATTACCAAAGGGTAAAGGTGGGAGGAGAGATAAATTAACAGTTTCGGATTAACATATACACACTTCTATGTATAAAATATATCATCAACAAGGAACTACTGTATAGCACAGGGAACTATACTCAATATTTTGTAATAACCCCTAAGGGGAAATAATCTGAAAAACAATAGATATCTATATCGACATCATGTATCAACTACAGATAAAAAGGAACATAAAGGAGGCCGATAGCGAACATTTCTGACCCTGAAGACTTCACTCACCTAAATTTCGGACTCTGCTTACGGCCCAAGTCCCTTAATGAACATAAATGTACCAGTGGCTTAAAAATTCGCCAGATTGGGGTTCGGGGAGACACTGATTTGGAAAAATCCCTGGTGTTCTCCTTACATACATGGGAACTTTCCTAGAGCTAAAACATGCCTGTGACACCCAGAAGATGGTACACGGTTGGATCAGGAAGATTTTGGAAAAGGCACCTCATCTCTCAATCTCATGGTGGTCGAGTTCACCCCACCAGCCTCTTTCCTAACAATCTCCCCACTTGAGGATGTCAGCACCTTCTATGTCCTGTTGCACAGAGTTGGGAATTTGTCCACAGGATGAAGGGGAAGGAGGAGAAACAATGAGAGACAAGCCCTAGATGTTCGGACAGGCAAAATTCACTCTAATTTCCAATCAGGAAGAAGAATTAAGCAAAGGCTTAGCCTGCCGCCCGAAAACACAGTAGGGGCAGAAGCACACCACCGGTTTTGTGGCCAGCTCCCAAAAAAGCGAGTTGACAAATGAAGCTCAGGAAACTTCAATTCACAAATCTGCAGAATTATAAATTATGACTCTCCAAGCAAGCCGGAAATGCAAATCAGCAATACAAAGAAGTCTCACTTCCCATCGGTCAAAGGGGACCATGCTGAAAAAAGTGTAAAAACCAGAAATGCAGGACAGGCCATGGAGAAAAGGGAGCCTTGTTAGGCTGATGGGGGGGATGTAAACTGCCAAAGGCCACTCTGTAGAAGTGTATGGTGTTTCCTAAAACATCTAAAAAACAGAGCTAGAGAGCATAGGGCACTTACACTCATGGGCATATAAATTGGGAAATCTAAAAATAAACAAGACACGGGCACCCCAAAGTTTAGGGCTGCTCTGTTGACAAGAAACTCCAATTCGGTACACCTTAAATATCCCAGGAAAGAGAAAAATGGATAAAGAAGTTGTGGTACTTATGTACAATGGAATATCACTCAGCCATGTAAAAAATGTTATAAGGCTAGTAGCAGCATGCTGACTGGATTTACGTACGAAGTTTAGAAGTGAAATAAGTCACACAGAAAAAGACACTTATCATAAGAAATCACTTATAGAGGGAATGTAAAAATCGCTTCACAGGACATGCACTACAAAACAGAATAGAGCCACACATTTAGAGAACACACCATGGCTGCTTAACGGAAAGGTGAGGTGGGGTGAGGCATAAAACAAGGGTTTGAAATTAGCACAGATAGCGTTCCATAAACCACATATGTAACAGACAAGCCCTATTCCTTGCTCAGTGAACTGGACTCCAAACCCCCTTTTCAACGCACAAAAAATATATCTGACTAAGTAGGAATCTTAAAACCTATATATTGATATCTCTCTGTAAGTGAATCAAGTGGGTGTAAAATGGTATAAACACAGCAGTGAAAATCAGCTAAACCCCAGTATAAAACTAAATTTCAAAAAAAAATAAAAAACCACAAAGACATTAAAAGAGAGAGAAATTCTTACAGAGATCGTTAAGGGGATTTGAAGCAACCTGGATTGACCATATCTAGACACACAGCTGGACTAGACATAAGGCTGGAAACTGTTGGGGCTGAGAGGATTGGTGAGATTGGGTGAGCAAACGAAGACACTTTAAAGTAATACTGCGTGGTACCCATTCCATTTGTTGCAAATCTCCAGGTTCAAGGGAATCATCCTACAGCGAAAACATGCATGGGAAACCCAGATGATGATACACCGTGTGATCTGGAAAGGTTTCTAAAATGCACCTCATTTCACATCTCCCGGTGCTCGGGTTCCCCCCATCCAGCTGCTATACTAACAGTCTCCCCACGTAGAGAATCAGTACCTTTAACCTATTGTTTCATACAGGTTGCAGTTTGTCCTGAGGATGAATGGGATGAGGGGGAACCCATGAGAGACTAGCTCTAGGTATTGGGACAGGCACATGTCACTCTAATTTCCCATCAGGAAGAAGAATTAACGACAGGCTCAGCCTGCCCCATGGAACCAGAATAGTGCCTGAAGCAATCCTGCGGTTTTGCAGCCAGCTCCCAAAAAAGCCATTTGAAAAATGTAGCTCAGGAGCACTGTAATTCACAAACTTGCAGGGTTATAAATTATAACTCTCATCCAAAAATATACTAAGGGGTGGCAACGAACAGTACTTAAAAGCAAGGCAGAATTGCAGGAAACAGATATCAGAAGGAAGATACGAATCGTTTTTAAAGCACATGAAAAGCGGGAAAACGTCGAAAATGATGCACCTGGCCAAAAAGGGCGTATGCATTTTTTCCTGAATATATTTAGGAAAAACGCATACGCCCTTTTTGGCCAACCAAGCAACCCGGAAAGGAAAATCAGCACTACAAAGAAGTCTTACTTCCCATAGTTCAAAAGGGCCATCCTAAAAAAGTGTAAAAACAAGACATGCAGGCAGGACAGGCCAGGGAGAAAAGGGAGCCTTGTTATGCTGATGGGAGGGATGAAAACTGCCAATGGTCACTCGGGTATGGTGTTTCCTGAAACATCTAAAAAACACAGCTAGAGAGCATAGGGCACTTCCAATCATAGGTATATACAATGGAAAATCTAAAAATCAACAAGGCACGGGCACCCCAAAGTTTAGGGCTGCTCTGTTTACAAGAACCTACACTTCAGTAAATCTTAAATATCCCAGGAAAGAGAAAAATGGATAAATAAGTTGTGGTACTTATGTACAATGGAATATCACTCAGCCATGAAATCAACGTCATAAGGCTAGTAGCAGCATGATGAGTGGATCTAGGTACGACGATTGTAAGTGAAATAAGTCACACAGAAAAAGACACTTGTCATAAGATATCACTTATAGAGGGAATGGAAAAACCGCTACCCTTGAACTGAATTACAAAACAGAACAGAATCACAAGTTTAGAAAACACACTATAGCTGCTTAACGGGAAAGGTGAGGTGGGGTGATGCCTAAAACAAGGGTTTCAAATGAGCTCAGATACCGTTCCATAAACCCAATATGTTATAGACAAGACCTACTCCTTGCTCAGTGAACTGGACTCAACACCCCCTATTCACCGCCCAAGAATATATCTGACTAGAAAGAATCTTAAAACCTATGTACTGATATCTCTCTGTGAGTCAAGTGCGTGTAAAGCGGCATAAAGACAGCAGTGAAAAGCAGCTAAACCCCATTATAAAAATCAATTACTTTTAAAAACCCGTGAAACAAAGACAGTGAAAGAGAGAGAAATTCTTACAAAATTCGTTCAGGTGTGTGATGCCACCTGGATTGACCATATCTAGACCCACAGCTGATTGCGACATAAGGGTGGACACTCTTGGGGCTGAGAGGTTTGGTGAGGTTGGGTGAGCAAACGCAGACCCTTTAAAGTAATATTGCGTGGTACCCATCCCATGGGTCCCAAATCTCCAGGTTCAAGGGCATCTTCCTACATCGAAAACATGCATGAGAAACCCAGAAGATGGTACACCGTGTGATCGGGAAAGGTTGCTAAAACGCACCTCATTTCTCATCTGCTTGTGCTCGGGTTCGCCATTCCAGCCGCTTTACTAGCAATCTCCCTCCTTGGAGAATCAGCAGCTTTAACCTCCTGTTCCGTACAGGTTGCAATTTGTCCTGAGGATGAACCGGCAGAGGGGGAACCAATTGGAGACTAGCTCTAGGTGTTGGGACAGGCACAGGTCACTCTATTTTCCCATCAGGAAGAAGAATTAACCACAGGCTCAGCCGGCCGCCCGGAACCCGAATAGGGCCTGAAGCAATCCTGCGCTTTTGCGGCCAGCTCCCAAGAAAGCGAGTTGAAAAATGGAGCTCAGAGGCACTGCAATTCACAAACCTGCAGAGTTATAAAGGATAACTCTCGTCCACAAATATATTCAGGGAAGGCAACGAAGAGGATTTGAAAGCAAGGCAGAATTTCAGGAAACAGATTTCAGGAGGTAGATTCGAATCGCCTTTAAAGCACAGGAAAAGCGGCAAAACCTCGACAATGATGCCCTTGGCCAAAAAGGGCGTATGCGTGTTTTCCTGAATATATTCAGGAAAACACGCATACGCGCTTTTTGGCCAACCAAGCAACCTGGAAAGGCAAATCAGCGCTACCAAGAAGTCTCGCTTCGCATCGGTCAAAAGGGCCATGCTGAATAAAGGGTCAAAACCAGAAATGCAGGACAGGCCATGGAGAAACGGGAGCCTTGCTACGCTGATGGGCGGGATGTAAATTGCCAACAGCCAATCTGGAGAAGTGTACGGTGTGTCCTGAAACATCTAAAAAACACAGCTTAGAGAGCATAGGGCACTTCCACTCATGGGCGTATACATTGGGAAAACTAAAAATCAGCAAGGCACAGGCACCCCAAAGTTTAGGGCTGCTCTGTTGACAAGAACCTCCACTTCGTTACACCTTAAATATCCCAGGAAAGAGAAAAATGGATAAAGAAGTTGTGATCCTTATGTACAAAGGAATATCACTCAGCCATGGAATCAACGTCATAAGGCTAGTAGCAGCATGATAAGTGGATTTAGGTACGACGATTCTAAGTGAAATGAGTCACACAGAAAAAGACACTTGCCAGAAGATATCACTTATAGAGGGAATGGAAAAACCGCTACACTTGAACTGAATTACAAAACAGAACAGAGTCACACGTTTAGAAAACACACTATAGCTGCTTAACGGGAAAGGTGAGGTGGGGTGATGCCTAAAACAAGGGTTTCAAATTAGCTCAGATAACGTTCCATAAACCCAATATGTAATAGACAAGACCTACTCATTGCTCAGTGAACTGGACTCAACACCCCCTATTCACCGCCCAAGAATATGTCTGACTAGTAAGAATCTTAAAACCTATGTATTGATATCTCTCTGTGAGACAAGTGCGTGTAAAGCGGCATAAAGACAGCACTGAAAAGCAGCTAGACCCCATTATAAAAATCAATAACTTTTAAAAACCCGTGAAACAAAGACAGTGAAAGAGAGAGAAATTCTGACAAAATTCGTTCAGGGGCTGTGATGCCACCTGGATTGACCATATCTAGACCCACAGCTGATTGCGACATAAGGGTGGACACTCTTGGGGCTGAGAGGTTTGGTGAGGTTGGGTGAGCAAACGCAGACCCTTTAAAGTCATACTGCGTGGTACCCATCCCATGGGTCCCAAATCTCCAGGTTCAAGGGCATCTTCCTACATCGAAAACATGCATGAGAAACCCAGAAGATGGTACACCGTGTGATCGGGAAAGGTTTCTAAAACGCACCTCATTTCTCGTCTGATGGTGCTCGGGTTCGCCATTCCAGCCGCTTTACTAGCAATCTCCCTCCTTGGAGAATCAGCAGCTTTAACCTCCTGTTCCGTACAGGTTGCAATTTGTCCTGAGGATGAACGGGAAGAGGGGGAACCAATGGGAGACTAGCTCTAGGTGTTGGGACAGGCACAGGTCACTCTATTTTCCCATCAGGAAGAAGAATTAACCACAGGCTCATCCTGCCGCCCGGAACCCGAATAGGGCCTGAAGCAATCCTGCGCTTTTGCGGCCAGCTCCCAAGAAAGCGAGTTGAAAAATGGAGCTCAGGGACACTGCAATTCACAAACCTGCAGAGTTATAAATGATAACTCTCGTCCACAAATATATTCAGGGAAGGCAACGAAGAGGATGTGAAAGCAAGGCAGAATTGCAGGAAACAGATTTCAGGAGGTAGATTCGAATCGCCTTTAAAGCACAGGAAAAGCGGCAAAACCTCGACAATGATGCCCTTGGCCAAAAAGGGCGTATGCGTTTTTTCCTGAATATATTCAGGAAAAAACGCATACGCCCTTTTTGGCCAACCAAGCAACCTGGAAAGGCAAATCAGCGCTACAAAGAAGTCTCGCTTCGCATCGGTCAAAAGGGCCATGCTGAATAAAGTGTGAAAACCAGAAATGCAGGACCGGCCATGGAGAAACGGGAGCCTTGCTACGCTGATGGGCGGGATGTAAATTGCCAACAGCCACTCTGGAGAAGTGTACGGTGTGTCCTGAAACATCTAAAAAACACAGCTTAGAGAGCATAGGGCACTTCCACTCATGGGCGTATACATTGGGAAAACTAAAAATCAGCAAGACACAAGCACCCCAAAGTTTAGGGCTGCTCTGTTGACAAGAACCTCCACTTCGTTACACCTTAAATATCCCAGGAAAGAGAAATATGGATAAAGAAGTTGTGGTCCTTATGTACAAAGGAATATCACTCAGCCATGAAATCAACGTCATAAGGCTAGTAACAGCATGATGAGTGGATTTAGGTACGACGATTCTAAGTGAAATAAGTCACACAGAAAAAGACACTTGCCATAAGATATCACTTATAGAGGGAATGTAAAAACCGCTACACTTGAACTGAATTACAAAACAGAACAGAGTCACACGTTTAGAAAACACACTATAGCTGCTTAACGGGAAAGGTGAGGTGGAGTGATGCCTAAAACAAGGGTTTCAAATTAGCTCAGATACCGTTCCATAAACCCAATATGTAATACACAAGACCTACTCCTTGCTCAGGGAACTGGACTCAACAGCCCCTATTCACCGCCCAAGAATATATCTGACTAGTAAGAATCTTAAAACCTATGTATTGATAACTCTCTGTAAGTGAGTCAAGTGGGTTTAAAGCGGCATAAAGACAGCAGTGAAAAGCAGCTAAACCCCATTATAAAAATCAAAAACTTTTAAAAACCCGTGAAACAAAGACAGTGAAAGAGAGAGAAATTCTTACAAAATTCGTTCAGGGGCTGTGATGCCACCTGGATTGACCATATCTAGACCCACAGCTGATTGCGACATAAGGGTGGACACTCTTGGGGCTGAGAGGTTTGGTGAGGTTGGGTGAGCAAACGCAGACCCTTTAAAGTCATACTGCGTGGTACCCATCCCATGGGTCCCAAATCTCCAGGTTCAAGGGCATCTTCCTACATCGAAAACATGCATGAGAAACCCAGAAGATGGTACACCGTGTGATCGGGAAAGGTTGCTAAAACGCACCTCATTTCTCGTCTGATGGTGCTCGGGTTCGCCATTCCAGCCGCTTTACTAGCAATCTCCCTCCTTGGAGAATCAGCAGCTTTAACCTCCTGTTCCGTACAGGTTGCAGTTTGTCCTGAGGATGAACGGGAAGAGGGGGAACCAATGGGAGACTAGCTCTAGGTGTTGGGACAGGCACAGGTCACTCTATTTTCCCATCAGGAAGAAGAATTAACCACAGGCTCATCCTGCCGCCCGGAACCCGAATAGGGCCTGAAGCAATCCTGCGCTTTTGCGGCCAGCTCCCAAGAAAGCGAGTTGAAAAATGGAGCTCAGGGGCACTGCAATTCACAAACCTGCAGAGTTATAAATGATAACTCTCGTCCACAAATATATTCAGGGAAGGCAACGAAGAGGATTTGAAAGCAAGGCAGAATTGCAGGAAACAGATTTCAGGAGGTAGATTCGAATCGCCTTTAAAGCACAGGAAAAGCGGCAAAACCTCGACAATGATGCCCTTGGCCAAAAAGGGCGTATGCGTTTTTTCCTGAATATATTCAGGAAAAAACGCATACGCCCTTTTTGGCCAACCAAGCAACCTGGAAAGGCAAATCAGCGCTACAAAGAAGTCTCGCTTCGCATCGGTCAAAAGGGCCATGCTGAATAAAGGGTCAAAACCAGAAATGCAGGACAGGCCATGGAGAAACGGGAGCCTTGCTACGCTGATGGGCGGGATGTAAATTGCCAACAGCCACTCTGGAGAAGTGTACGGTGTGTCCTGAAACATTTAAAAAACACAGCTTAGAGAGCATAGGGCACTTCCACTCATGGGCGTATACATTGGGAAAACTAAAAATCAGCAAGACACAGGCACCCCAAAGTTTAGGGCTGCTCTGTTGACAAGAACCTCCACTTCGTTACACCTTAAATATCCCAGGAAAGAGAAATATGGATAAAGAAGTTGTGGTCCTTATGTACAAAGGAATATCACTCAGCCATGAAATCAACGTCATAAGGCTAGTAACAGCATGATGAGTGGATTTAGGTACGACGATTCTAAGTGAAATAAGTCACACAGAAAAAGACACTTGCCATAAGATATCACTTATAGAGGGAATGTAAAAACCGCTACACTTGACCTGAATTACAAAACAGAACAGAGTCACACGTTTAGAAAACACACTATAGCTGCTTAACGGGAAAGGTGAGGTGGAGTGATGCCTAAAACAAGGGTTTCAAATTAGCTCAGATACCGTTCCATAAACCCAATATGTAATACACAAGACCTACTCCTTGCTCAGGGAACTGGACTCAACAGCCCCTATTCACCGCCCAAGAATATATCTGACTAGTAAGAATCTTAAAACCTATGTATTGATAACTCTCTGTAAGTGAGTCAAGTGGGTTTAAAGCGGCATAAAGACTGCAGTGAAAAGCAGCTAAACCCCATTATAAAAATCAAAAACTTTTAAAAACCCGTGAAACAAAGACAGTGAAAGAGAGAGAAATTCTTACAAAATTCGTTCAGGGGCTGTGATGCCACCTGGATTGACCATATCTAGACCCACAACTGATTGCGACATAAGGGTGGACACTCTTGGGGCTGAGAGGTTTGGTGAGGTTGGGTGAGCAAACGCAGACCCTTTAAAGTAATACTGCGTGGTACCCATCCCATGGGTCCCAAATCTCCAGGTTCAAGGGCATCTTCCTACATCGAAAACATGCATGAGAAACCCAGAAGATGGTACACCGTGTGATCGGGAAAGGTTGCTAAAACACACCTCATTTCTCGTCTGATGGTGCTCGGGTTCGCCATTCCAGCCGCTTTACTAGCAATCTCCC
This sequence comes from Eschrichtius robustus, assembly GCF_028021215.1. Lineage (NCBI taxonomy): Eukaryota > Metazoa > Chordata > Mammalia > Artiodactyla > Eschrichtiidae > Eschrichtius > Eschrichtius robustus. The sequence continues at coordinate 46,691,766 of NC_090830.1, forward strand.
TCCGTGGAGAATCAGCAGCTTTAACCTCCTGTTCCGTACAGGTTGCAATTTGTCCTGAGCATGAACGGGAAGAGGGGGAACCAATGGGAGACTAGCTCTAGGTGTTGGGACAGGCACCGGTCACTCTATTTTCCCATCAGGAAGAAGAATTAACCACAGGCTCATCCTGCCGCCCGGAACCCGAATAGGGCCTGAAGCAATCCTGCGCTTTTGCGGCCAGCTCCCAAGAAAGCGAGTTGAAAAATGGAGCTCAGGGGCACTGCAATTCACAAACCTGCAGAGTTATAAATGATAACTCTCGTCCACAAATATATTCAGGGAAGGCAACGAAGAGGATGTGAAAGCAAGGCAGAATTGCAGGAAACAGATTTCAGGAGGTAGATTCGAATCGCCTTTAAAGCACAGGAAAAGCGGCAAAACCTCGACAATGATGCCCTTGGCCAAAAAGGGCGTATGCGTTTTTTCCTGAATATATTCAGGAAAAAACGCATACGCCCTTTTTGGCCAACCAAGCAACCTGGAAAGGAAAATCAGCGCTACATAGAAGTCTCGCTTCGCATCGGTCAAAAGGGCCATGCTGAATAAAGGGTCAAAACCAGAAATGCAGGACAGGCCATGGAGAAACGGGAGCCTTGCTACGCTGATGGGCGGGATGTAAATTGCCAACAGCCACTCTGGAGAAGTGTACGGTGTGTCCTGAAACATCTAAAAAACACAGCTTAGAGAGCATAGGGCACTTCCACTCATGGGCGTATAAATTGAGAAAACTAAAAATCAGCAAGACACAAGCACCCCAAAGTTTAGGGCTGCTCTGTTGACAAGAACCTCCACTTCGTTACACCTTAAATATCCCAGGAAAGAGAAAAATGGATAAAGAAGTTGTGGTCCTTATGTACAAAGGAATATCACTCAGCCATGAAATCAACGTCATAAGGCTAGTAGCAGCATGATGAGTGGATTTAGGTACGACGATTCTAAGTGAAATAAGTCACACAGAAAAAGACACTTGCCATAAGATATCACTTATAGAGGGAATGTAAAAACCGCTACACTTGAACTGAATTACAAAACAGAACAGAGTCACACGTTTAGAAAACACACTATAGCTGCTTAACGGGAAAGTTGAGGTGGGGTGATGCCTAAAACAAGGGTTTCAAATTAGCTCAGATACCGTTCCATAAACCCAATATGTAATAGACAAGACCTACTCCTTGCTCAGGGAACTGGACTCAACACCCCCTATTCACCGCCCAAGAATATATCTGACTAGTAAGAATCTTAAAACCTATGTATTGATAACTCTCTGTAAGTGAGTCAAGTGGGTTTAAAGCGGCATAAAGACAGCAGTGAAAAGCAGCTAAACCCAATTATAAAAATCAATAACTTTTAAAAACCCGTGAAACAAAGACAGTGAAAGAGAGAGAAATTCTTACAAAATTCGTTCAGGGGCTGTGATGCCACCTGGATTGACCATATCTAGACCCACAGCTGATTGCGACATAAGGGTGGACACTCTTGGGGCTGAGAGGTTTGGTGAGGTTGGGTGAGCAAACGCAGACGCTTTAAAGTAATACTGCGTGGTACCCATCCCATGGGTCCCAAATCTCCAGGTTCAAGGGCATCTTCCTACATCGAAAACATGCATGAGAAACCCAGAAGATGGTCCACCGAGTGATCGGGAAAGGTTTCTAAAACGCACCTCATTTCTCGTCTCCTTGTGCTCGGGTTCGCCATTCCAGCCGCTTTACTAGCAATCTCCCTCCTTGGAGAATCAGCACCTTTAACCTCCTGTTCCATACAGGTTGCAATTTGTCCTGAGGATGAACGGGAAGAGGGGCAACCAATGAGAGACTAGCTCTAGGTGTTGGGACAGGCACAGGTCACTCTATTTTCCCATCAGGAAGAAGAATTAACCACAGGCTCATCCTGCCGCCCGGAACCCGAATAGGGCCTGAAGCAATCCTGCGCTTTTGCGGCCAGCTCCCAAGAAAGCGAGTTGAAAAATGGAGCTCAGGGGCACTGCAATTCACAAACCTGCAGAGTTATAAATGATAACTCTCGTCCATAAATATATTCAGGGAAGGCAACGAAGAGGATTTGAAAGCAAGGCAGAATTGCAGGAAACAGATTTCAGGAGGTAGATTCGAATCGCCTTTAAAGCACAGGAAAAGCGGCAAAACCTCGACAATGATGCCCTTGGCCAAAAAGGGCGTATGCGTTTTTTCCTGAATATATTCAGGAAAAAACGCATACGCCCTTTTTCGCCAACCAAGCAACCTGGAAAGGCAAATCAGCGCTATAAAGAAGTCTCGCTTCGCATTGGTCAAAAGGGCCATGCTAAATAAAGGGTCAAAACCAGAAATGCAGGACAGGCCATGGAGAAACGGGAGCCTTGCTACGCTGATGGGCGGGATGTAAATTGCCAACAGCCACTCTGGAGAAGTGTACGGTGTGTCCTGAAACATCTAAAAAACACAGCTTAGAGAGCATAGGGCACTTCCACTCATGGGCGTATACATTGGGAAAAGTAAAAATCAGCAAGACACAGGCACCCTAAAGTTTAGGGCTGCTCTGTTGACAAGAACCTCCACTTCGTTACACCTTAAATATCCCAGGAAAGAGAAAAATGGATAAAGAAGTTGTGCTCCTTATGTACAAAGGAATATAACTCAGCCATGAAATCAACGTCATAAGGCTAGTAGCAGCATGATGAGTGGATTTAGGTACGACGATTCTAAGTCAAATAAGTCACGCAGAAAAAGACACTTATCATAAGATATCACTTATAGAGGGAATGTAAAAACCGCTACCCTTGAACTGAATTACAAAACAGAACAGAGTCACACGTTTAGAAAACACACTATAGCTGCTTAACGGGAAAGGTGAGGTGGGGTGATGCCTAAAACAAGGGTTTCAAATTAGCTCAGATACCTTTCCATAAACCCAATATGTAATACACAAGACCTACTCCTTGCTCAGTGAACTGGACTCAACACCCCCTATTCACCGCCCAAGAATATATCTGACTAGTAAGAATCTTAAAACCTATGTATTGATATCTCTCTGTAAGTGAGTCAAGTGCGTGTAAAGCGGCATAAAGATAGCAGTGAAAAGCAGCTAAACCCCATTATAAAAATCAAAAACTTTTAAAAACCCGTGAAACAAAGACAGTGAAAGAGAGAGAAATTCTTACAAAATTCGTTCAGGGGCTGTGATGCCACCTGGATTAACCATATCTAGACCCACAGCTGATTGCGACATAAGGGTGGACACTCTTGGGGCTGAGAGGTTTGGTGAGGTTGGGTGAGCAAACGCAGACCCTTTAAAGTCATACTGCGTGGTACCCATCCCATGGGTCCCAAATCTCCAGGTTCAAGGGCATCTTCCTACATCGAAAACATGCATGAGAAACCCAGAAGATGGTACACCGTGTGATCGGGAAAGGTTGCTAAAACACACCTCATTTCTCGTCTGATGATGCTCGGGTTCGCCATTCCAGCCGCTTTACTAGCAATCTCCCTCCTTGGAGAATCAGCAGCTTTAACCTCCTGTTCCGTACAGGTTGCAATTTGTCCTGAGGATGAACGGGAAGAGGGGGAACCAATGGGAGACTAGCTCTAGGTGTTGGGACAGGCACAGGTCACTCTATTTTCCCATCAGGAAGAAGAATTAACCACAGGCTCATCCTGCCGCCCGCAACCCGAATAGGGCCTGAAGCAATCCTGCGCTTTTGCGGCCAGCTCCCAAGAAAGCGAGTTGAAAAATGGAGCTCAGGGGCACTGCAATTCACAAAACTGCAGAGTTATAAATGATAACTCTCGTCCACAAATATATTCAGGGAAGGCAACGAAGAGGATTTGAAAGCAAGGCAGAATTGCAGGAAACAGATTTCAGGAGGTAGATTCGAATCGCCTTTAAAGCACAGGAAAAGCGGCAAAACCTCGACAATGATGCCCTTGGCCAAAAAGGGCGTATGCGTTTTTTCCTGAATATATTCAGGAAAAAACGCATACGCCCTTTTTGGCCAACCAAGCAACCTGGAAAGGCAAATCAGCGCTACAAAGAAGTCTCGCTTCCCATCGGTCAAAAGGGCCATGCTGAATAAAGTGTCAAAACCAGAAATGCAGGACAGGCCACGGAGAAACGGGAGCCATGCTACGCTGATGGGCGGGATGTAAATTGCCAACAGCCACTCTGGAGAAGTGTACGGTGTGTCCTGAAACATTTACAAAACTCAGCTTAGAGAGCATAGGGCACTTCCACTCATGGGCGTATAAATTGGGAAAACTAAAAATCAGCAAGACACAAGCACCCCAAAGTTTAGGGCTGCTCTGTTGACAAGAACCTCCACTTCGTTACACCTTAAATATCCCAGGAAAGAGAAAAATGGATAAAGAAGTTGTGCTCCTTATGTACAATGGAATATCACTCAGCCATGAAATCAACGTCATAAGGCTAGTAGCAGCATGATGAGTGGATTTAGGTACGACGATTCTAAGTCAAATAAGTCACGCAGAAAAAGACACTTATCATAAGATATCACTTATAGAGGGAATGTAAAAACCGCTACCCTTGAACTGAATTACAAAACAGAACAGAGTCACACGGTTAGAAAACACACTATGGCTGCCTAACGGGAAAGGTGAGGTGGGGTGATGCCTAAAACAAGGTTTTCAAATTAGCTCAGATACCGTTCCATAAACCCAATACGTAATAGACAAGACCTACTCCTTGCTCAGGGAACTGGACTCAACACCCCCTATTCACCGCCCAAGAATATATCTGACTAGTAAGAATCTTAAAACCTATGTATTGATATCTCTCTGTAAGTGAGTCAAGTGGGTGTAAAGCTGCATAAACACAGCAGTGAAAAGCAGCTAAACCCCATTATAAAACTCAAATAATTTTAAAAACCCGTGAAACAAAGACAGTGAAAGAGAGAGAAATTCTTACAAAATTCGTTCAGGGGCTGTGATGCCACCTGGATTGACCATGTCTAGACCCGCAGCTGATTGAGACATAAGGGTGGACACTCTTAGGGCTGAGAGGTTTGGTGAGGTTGGGTGAGCAAACGCAGACGCTTTAAAGTAATACTGCGTGGTACCCATCCCATGGGTCCCAAATCTCCAGGTTCAAGGGCATCTTCCTACATCGAAAACATGCATGAGAAACCCAGAAGATGGTCCACCGAGTGATCGGGAAAGGTTTCTAAAACGCACCTCATTTCTCATCTCCTTGTGCTCGGGTTCGCCATTCCAGCCGCTTTACTAGCAATCTCCCTCCTTGGAGAATCAGCACCTTTAACCTCCTGTTCCATACAGGTTGCAATTTGAACTGAGGATGAACGGGAAGACGGGGAACCAATGAGAGACTAGCTCTAGGTGTTGGGACAGGCACAGGTCACTCTAGTTTCCCATCAGGAAGAAGAATTAACCACAGGCTCAGTCTGCCGCCCGGAAGCAGAATAGGGCCTAAAGCAATCCTGCGCTTTTGCGGCCAGCTCCCAAGAGAGCGAGTTGAAAAATGGAGCTCAGGGGCACTGCAATTCACAAACCTGCAGACTTATAAATGATAACTCTCGTCTACAAATATATTGAGGGAAGGCAACAAAGAGGATTTGAAAGCAAGGCAGAATTGCAGGAAACAGATTTCAGGAGGCAGATTCGAATCGCCTTTAAAGCACAGGAAAAGCGGCAAAACCTCGACAATGATGCCCTTGGCCAAAAAGGGCGTATGCGTTTTTTCCTGAATATATTCATGAAAAAACGCATACGCCCTTTTTGGCAAACCAAGCAACCTGGAAAGGCAAGTCAGCGCTACAAAGAAGTCTCGCTTCCCATCGGTCAAAAGGGCCATGCTGAATAAAGTGTCAAAACCAGAAATGCAGGACAGGCCACGGAGAAACGGGAGCCTTGCTACGCTGATGGGCGGGATGTAAATTGCCAACAGCCACTCTGGAGAAGTGTACGGTGTGTCCTGAAACATTTACAAAACTCAGCTTAGAGAGCATAGGGCACTTCCACTCATGGGCGTATACATTGGGAAAACTAAAAATCAGCAAGACACAAGCACCCCAAAGTTTAGGGCTGCTCTGTTGACAAGAACCTCCACTTCGTTACACCTTAAATATCCCAGGAAAGAGAAAAATGGATAAAGAAGTTGTGCTCCTTATGTACAATGGAATATCACTCAGCCATGAAATCAACGTCATAAGGCTAGTAGCAGCATGATGAGTGGATTTAGGTACGACGATTCTAAGTCAAATAAGTCACGCAGAAAAAGACACTTATCATAAGATATCACTTATAGAGGGAATGTAAAAACCGCTACCCTTGAACTGAATTACAAAACAGAACAGGGTCACACGGTTAGAAAAGACACTATGGCTGCCTAACGGGAAAGGTGAGGTGGGGTGATGCCTAAAACAAGGGTTTCAAATTAGCTCAGATACCGTTCCATAAACCCAATACGTAATAGACAAGACCTACTCCTTGCTCAGGGAACTGGACTCAACACCCCCTATTCACCGCCCAAGAATATATCTGACTAGTAAGAATCTTAAAACCTATGTATTGATATCTCTCTGTAAGTGAGTCAAGTGGGTGTAAAGCTGCATAAACACAGCAGTGAAAAGCAGCTAAACCCCATTATAAAACTCAAATAATTTTAAAAACCCGTGAAACAAAGACAGTGAAAGAGAGAGAAATTCTTACAAAATTCGTTCAGGGGCTGTGATGCCACCTGGATTGACCATGTCTAGACCCGCAGCTGATTGAGACATAAGGGTGGACACTCTTAGGGCTGAGAGGTTTGGTGAGGTTGGGTGAGCAAACGCAGACGCTTTAAAGTAATACTGCGTGGTACCCATCCCATGGGTCCCAAATCTCCAGGTTCAAGGGCATCTGCCTACATTGAAAACATGCATGAGAAACCCAGAAGATGGTCCACCGAGTGATCGGGAAAGGTTTCTAAAACGCACCTCATTTCTCATCTCCTTGTGCTCGGGTTCGCCATTCCAGCCGCTTTACTAGCAATCTCCCTCCTTGGAGAATCAGCACCTTTAACCTCCTGTTCCATACAGGTGGCAATTTGAACTGAGGATGAACGGGAAGACGGGGAACCAATGAGAGACTAGCTCTAGGTGTTGGGACAGGCACAGGTCACTCTATTTTCCCATCAGGAAGAAGAATTAACCAGAGGCTCAGTCTGCCGCCCGGAAGCAGAATAGTGCCTAAAGCAATCCTGCGCTTTTGCGGCCAGCTCCCAAGAGAGCGAGTTGAAAAATGGAGCTCAGGGGCACTGCAATTCACAAACCTGCAGACTTATAAATGATAACTCTCGTCTACAAATATATTGAGGGAAGGCAACAAAGAGGATTTGAAAGCAAGGCAGAATTGCAGGAAACAGATTTCAGCAGGCAGATTCCAATCGCCTTTAAAGCACAGGAAAAGCGGCAAAACCTCGACAATGATGCCCTTGGCCAAAAAGGGCGTATGCGTTTTTTCCTGAATATATTCAGGAAAAAATGCATACGCCCTTTTTGGCGAACCAAGCAACCTGGAAAGGCAAATCAGCGCTACAAAGAAGTCTCGCTTCCCATCGGTCAAAAGGGCCATGCTGAATAAAGTGTCAAAACCAGAAATGCAGGACAGGCCACGGAGAAACGGGAGCCTTGCTACGCTGATGGGCGGGATGTAAATTGCCAACAGCCACTCTGGAGAAGTGTACGGTGTGTCCTGAAACATTTACAAAACTCAGCTTAGAGAGCATAGGGCACTTCCACTCATGGCGTATAAATTGGGAAAACTAAAAATCAGCAAGACACAAGCACCCCAAAGTTTAGGGCTGCTCTGTTGACAAGAACCTCCACTTCGTTACACCTTAAATATCCCAGGAAAGAGAAAAATGGATAAAGAAGTTGTGCTCCTTATGTACAATGGAATATCACTCAGCCATGAAATCAACGTCATAAGGCTAGTAGCAGCATGATGAGTGGATTTAGGTACGACGATTCTAAGTGAAATAAGTCACACAGAAAAAGACACTTATCATAAGATATCACTTATAGAGGGAATGTAAAAACCGCTACCCTTGAACTGAATTACAAAACAGAACAGAGTCACAAGGTTAGAAAACACACTATGGCTGCCTAACGGGATAGGTGAGGTGGGGTGATGCATAAAACAAGGGTTTCAAATTAGCTCAGATACCGTTCCATAAACCCAATATGTAATAGACAAGACCACTCCTTGCTCAGGGAACTGGACTCAACACCCCCTATTCACCGCCCAAGAATATATCTGACTAGTAAGAATCTTAAAACCTATGTATTGATATCTCTCTGTAAGTGAGTCAAGTGGGTGTAAAGCTGCATAAACACAGCAGTGAAAAGCAGCTAAACCCCATTATAAAACTCAATTAATTTTAAAAACCCGTGAAACAAAGACAGTGAAAGAGAGAGAAATTCTTACAAAATTCGTTCAGGGGCTGTGATGCCACCTGGATTGACCATGTCTAGACCCGCAGCTGATTGAGACATAAGGGTGGACACTCTTAGGGCTGAGAGGTTTGGTGAGGTTGGGTGAGCAAACGCAGACGCTTTAAAGTAATACTGCGTGGTACCCATCCCATGGGTCCCAAATCTCCAGGTTCAAGGGCATCTTCCTACATCGAAAACATGCATGAGAAACCCAGAAGATGGTCCACCGAGTGATCGGGAAAGGTTTCTAAAACGCACCTCATTTCTCATCTCCTTGTGCTCGGGTTCGCCATTCCAGCCGCTTTACTAGCAATCTCCCTCCTTGGAGAATCAGCACCTTTAACCTCCTGTTCCATACAGGTGGCAATTTGTCCTGAGGATCAACGGGAAGAGGGGGAACCAATGAGAGACTAGCTCTAGGTGTTGGGACAGGCACAGGTCACTCTAGTTTCCCATCAGGAAGAAGAATTAACCACAGGCTCAGTCTGCCGCCCGGAAGCAGAATAGGGCCTAAAGCAATCCTGTGCTTTTGCGGCCAGCTCCCAAGAGAGCGAGTTGAAAAATGGAGCTCAGGGGCACTGCAATTCACAAACCTGCAGACTTATAAATGATAACTCTCGTCTACAAATATATTGACGGAAGGCAACAAAGAGGATTTGAAAGCAAGGCAGAATTGCAGGAAACAGATTTCAGCAGGCAGATTCGAATCGCCTTTAAAGCACAGGAAAAGCGGCAAAACCTCGACAATGATGCCCTTGGCCAAAAAGGGCGTATGCGTTTTTTCCTGAATATATTCAGGAAAAAACGCATACGCCCTTTTTGGCCAACCAAGCAACCTGGAAAGGCAAATCAGCGCTACAATGAAGTCTCGCTTCCCATCGGTCAAAAGGGCCATGCTGAATAAAGTGTCAAAACCAGAAATGCAGGACAGGCCACGGAGAAACGGGAGCCTTGCTACGCTGATGGGCGGGATGTAAATTGCCAACAGCCACTCTGGAGAAGTGTACGGTGTGTCCTGAAACATTTACAAAACTCAGCTTAGAGAGCATAGGGCACTTCCACTCATGGGCGTATACATTGGGAAAACTAAAAATCAGCAAGACACAAGCACCCCAAAGTTTAGGGCTGCTCTGTTGACAAGAACCTCCACTTCGTTACACCTTAAATATCCCAGGAAAGAGAAAAATGGATAAAGAAGTTGTGATCCTTATGTACAAAGGAATATCACTCAGCCATGGAATCAACGTCATAAGGCTAGTAGCAGCATGATAAGTGGATTTAGGTACGACGATTCTAAGTGAAATGAGTCACACAGAAAAAGACACTTGCCATAAGATATCACTTATAGAGGGAATGGAAAAACCGCTACACTTGAACTGAATTACAAAACAGAACAGAGTCACACGTTTAGAAAACACACTATAGCTGCTTAACGGGAAAGGTGAGGTGGGGTGATGCCTAAAACAAGGGTTTCAAATTAGCTCAGATAACGTTCCATAAACCCAATATGTAATAGACAAGACCTACTCATTGCTCAGTGAACTGGACTCAACACCCCCTATTCACCGCCCAAGAATATGTCTGACTAGTAAGAATCTTAAAACCTATGTATTGATATCTCTCTGTGAGACAAGTGCGTGTAAAGCGGCATAAAGACAGCACTGAAAAGCAGCTAGACCCCATTATAAAAATCAATAACTTTTAAAAACCCGTGAAACAAAGACAGTGAAAGAGAGAGAAATTCTGACAAAATTCGTTCAGGGGCTGTGATGCCACCTGGATTGACCATATCTAGACCCACAGCTGATTGCGACATAAGGGTGGACACTCTTGGGGCTGAGAGGTTTGGTGAGGTTGGGTGAGCAAACGCAGACCCTTTAAAGTCATACTGCGTGGTACCCATCCCATGGGTCCCAAATCTCCAGGTTCAAGGGCATCTTCCTCCATCGAAAACATGCATGAGAAACCCAGAAGATGGTACACCGTGTGATCGGGAAAGGTTTCTAAAACGCACCTCATTTCTCGTCTGATGGTGCTCGGGTTCGCCATTCCAGCCGCTTTACTAGCAATCTCCCTCCTTGGAGAATCAGCAGCTTTAACCTCCTGTTCCGTACAGGTTGCAATTTGTCCTGAGGATGAACGGGAAGAGGGGGAACCAATGGGAGACTAGCTCTAGGTGTTGGGACAGGCACAGGTCACTCTATTTTCCCATCAGGAAGAAGAATTAACCACAGGCTCATCCTGCCGCCCGGAACCCGAATAGGGCCTGAAGCAATCCTGCGCTTTTGCGGCCAGCTCCCAAGAAAGCGAGTTGAAAAATGGAGCTCAGGGACACTGCAATTCACAAACCTGCAGAGTTATAAATGATAACTCTCGTCCACAAATATATTCAGGGAAGGCAACGAAGAGGATGTGAAAGCAAGGCAGAATTGCAGGAAACAGATTTCAGGAGGTAGATTCGAATCGCCTTTAAAGCACAGGAAAAGCGGCAAAACCTCGACAATGATGCCCTTGGCCAAAAAGGGCGTATGCGTTTTTTCCTGAATATATTCAGGAAAAAACGCATACGCCCTTTTTGGCCAACCAAGCAACCTGGAAAGGCAAATCAGCGCTACAAAGAAGTCTCGCTTCGCATCGGTCAAAAGGGCCATGCTGAATAAAGTGTGAAAACCAGAAATGCAGGACCGGCCATGGAGAAACGGGAGCCTTGCTACGCTGATGGGCGGGATGTAAATTGCCAACAGCCACTCTGGAGAAGTGTACGGTGTGTCCTGAAACATCTAAAAAACACAGCTTAGAGAGCATAGGGCACTTCCACTCATGGGCGTATACATTGGGAAAACTAAAAATCAGCAAGACACAGGCACCCCAAAGTTTAGGGCTGCTCTGTTGACAAGAACCTCCACTTCGTTACACCTTAAATATCCCAGGAAAGAGAAATATGGATAAAGAAGTTGTGGTCCTTATGTACAAAGGAATATCACTCAGCCATGAAATCAACGTCATAAGGCTAGTAACAGCATGATGAGTGGATTTAGGTACGACGATTCTAAGTGAAATAAGTCACACAGAAAAAGACACTTGCCATATGATATCACTTATAGAGGGAATGTAAAAACCGCTACACTTGAACTGAATTACAAAACAGAACAGAGTCACACGTTTAGAAAACACACTATAGCTGCTTAACGGGAAAGGTGAGGTGGAGTGATGCCAAAAACAAGGGTTTCAAATTAGCTCAGATACCGTTCCATAAACCCAATATGTAATACACAAGACCTACTCCTTGCTCAGGGAACTGGACTCAACAGCCCCTATTCACCGCCCAAGAATATATCTGACTAGTAAGAATCTTAAAACCTATGTATTGACAACTCTCTGTAAGTGAGTCAAGTGGGTTTAAAGCGGCATAAAGACAGCAGTGAAAAGCAGCTAAACCCCATTATAAAAATCAAAAACTTTTAAAAACCCGTGAAACAAAGACAGTGAAAGAGAGAGAAATTCTTACAAAATTCGTTCAGGGGCTGTGATGCCACCTGGATTGACCATATCTAGACCCACAGCTGATTGCGACATAAGGGTGGACACTCTTGGGGCTGAGAGGTTTGGTGAGGTTGGGTGAGCAAACGCAAACCCTTTAAAGTCATACTGCGTGGTACCCATCCCATGGGTCCCAAATCTCCAGGTTCAAGGGCATCTTCCTACATCGAAAACATGCATGAGAAACCCAGAAGATGGTACACCGTGTGATCGGGAAAGGTTGCTAAAACGCACCTCATTTCTCGTCTGATGGTGCTCGGGTTCGCCATTCCAGCCGCTTTACTAGCAATCTCCCTCCTTGGAGAATCAGCAGCTTTAACCTCCTGTTCCGTACAGGTTGCAGTTTGTCCTGAGGATGAACGGGAAGAGGGGGAACCAATGGGAGACTAGCTCTAGGTGTTGGGACAGGCACAGGTCACTCTATTTTCCCATCAGGAAGAAGAATTAACCACAGGCTCATCCTGCCGCCCGGAACCCGAATAGGGCCTGAAGCAATCCTGCGCTTTTGCGGCCAGCTCCCAAGAAAGCGAGTTGAAAAATGGAGCTCAGGGGCACTGCAATTCACAAACCTGCAGAGTTATAAATGATAACTCTCGTCCACAAATATATTCAGGGAAGGCAACGAAGAGGATTTGAAAGCAAGGCAGAATTGCAGGAAACAGATTTCAGGAGGTAGATTCGAATCGCCTTTAAAGCACAGGAAAAGCGGCAAAACCTCGACAATGATGCCCTTGGCCAAAAAGGGCGTATGCGTTTTTTCCTGAATATATTCAGGAAAAAACGCATACGCCCTTTTTGGCCAACCAAGCAACCTGGAAAGGCAAATCAGCGCTACAAAGAAGTCTCGCTTCGCATCGGTCAAAAGGGCCATGCTGAATAAAGGGTCAAAACCAGAAATGCAGGACAGGCCATGGAGAAACGGGAGCCTTGCTACGCTGATGGGCGGGATGTAAATTGCCAACAGCCACTCTGGAGAAGTGTACGGTGTGTCCTGAAACATCTAAAAAACACAGCTTAGAGAGCATAGGGCACTTCCACTCATGGGCGTATACATTGGGAAAACTAAAAATCAGCAAGACACAGGCACCCCAAAGTTTAGGGCTGCTCTGTTGACAAGAACCTCCACTTCGTTACACCTTAAATATCCCAGGAAAGAGAAATATGGATAAAGAAGTTGTGGTCCTTATGTACAAAGGAATATCACTCAGCCATGTAATCAACGTCATAAGGCTAGTAACAGCATGATGAGTGGATTTAGGTACGACGATTCTAAGTGAAATAAGTCACACAGAAAAAGACACTTGCCATAAGATATCACTTATAGAGGGAATGTAAAAACCGCTACACTTGACCTGAATTACAAAACAGAATAGAGTCACACGTTTAGAAAACACACTATAGCTGCTTAACGGGAAAGGTGAGGTGGAGTGATGCCTAAAACAAGGGTTTCAAATTAGCTCAGATACCGTTCCATAAACCCAATATGTAATACACAAGACCTACTCCTTGCTCAGGGAACTGGACTCAACAGCCCCTATTCACCGCCCAAGAATATATCTGACTAGTAAGAATCTTAAAACCTATGTATTGATAACTCTCTGTAAGTGAGTCAAGTGGGTTTAAAGCGGCATAAAGACAGCAGTGAAAAGCAGCTAAACCCCATTATAAAAATCAAAAACTTTTAAAAACCCGTGAAACAAAGACAGTGAAAGAGAGAGAAATTCTTACAAAATTCGTTCAGGGGCTGTGATGCCACCTGGATTGACCATATCTAGACCCACAACTGATTGCGACATAAGGGTGGACACTCTTGGGGCTGAGAGGTTTGGTGAGGTTGGGTGAGCAAACGCAGACCCTTTAAAGTAATACTGCGTGGTACCCATCCCATGGGTCCCAAATCTCCAGGTTCAAGGGCATCTTCCTACATCGAAAACATGCATGAGAAACCCAGAAGATGGTACACCGTGTGATCGGGAAAGGTTGCTAAAACACACCTCATTTCTCGTCTGATGGTGCTCGGGTTCGCCATTCCAGCCGCTTTACTAGCAATCTCCCTCCGTGGAGAATCAGCAGCTTTAACCTCCTGTTCCGTACAGGTTGCAATTTGTCCTGAGCATGAACGGGAAGAGGGGGAACCAATGGGAGACTAGCTCTAGGTGTTGGGACAGGCACCGGTCACTCTATTTTCCCATCAGGAAGAAGAATTAACCACAGGCTCATCCTGCCGCCCGGAACCCGAATAGGGCCTGAAGCAATCCTGCGCTTTTGCGGCCAGCTCCCAAGAAAGTGAGTTGAAAAATGGAGCTCAGGGGCACTGCAATTCACAAACCTGCAGAGTTATAAATGATAACTCTCGTCCACAAATATATTCAGGGAAGGCAACGAAGAGGATTTGAAAGCAAGGCAGAGTTGCAGGAAACAGATTTCAGGAGGTAGATTCGAATCGCCTTTAAAGCACAGGAAAAGCGGCAAAACCTCGACAATGATGCCCTTGGCCAAAAAGGGCGTATGCGTTTTTTCCTGAATATATTCAGGAAAAAACGCATACGCCCTTTTTGGCCAACCAAGCAACCTGGAAAGGCAAATCAGCGCTACAAAGAAGTCTCGCTTCGCATCGGTCAAAAGGGCCATGCTGAATAAAGGGTCAAAACCAGAAATGCAGGACAGGCCATGGAGAAACGGGAGCCTTGCTACGCTGATGGACGGGATGTAAATTGCCAACAGCCACTCTGGAGAAGTGTACGGTGTGTCCTGAAACATCTAAAAAACACAGCTTAGAGAGCATAGGGGACTTCCACTCATGGGCGTATACATTGGGAAAACTAAAAATCAGCAAGACACAGGCACCCCAAAGTTTAGGGCTGCTCTGTTGACAAGAACCTCCACTTCGTTACACCTTAAATATCCCAGGAAAGAGAAAAATGGATAAAGAAGTTGTGGTCCTTATGTACAAAGGAATATCACTCAGCCATGAAATCAACGTCATAAGGCTAGTAGCAGCATGATGAGTGGATTTAGGTATGACGATTCTAAGTGAAATAAGTCACACAGAAAAAGACACTTGCCATAAGATATCACTTATAGAGGGAATGTAAAAACCGCGACACTTGAACTGAATTACAAAACAGAACAGAGTCACACGTTTAGAAAACACACTATAGCTGCTTAACGGGAAAGGTGAGGTGGAGTGATGCCTAAAACAAGGGTTTCAAATTAGCTCAGATACCGTTCCATAAACCCAATATGTAATAGACAAGACCTACTCCTTGCTCAGGGAACTGGACTCAACACCCCCTATTCACCGCCCAAGAATATATCTGACTAGTAAGAATCTTAAAACCTATGTATTGATAACTCTCTGTAAGTGAGTCAAGTGGGTTTAAAGCGGCATAAAGACAGCAGTGAAAAGCAGCTAAACCCGATTATAAAAATCAATAACTTTTAAAAACCCGTGAAACAAAGACAGTGAAAGAGAGAGAAATTCTTACAAAATTCGTTCAGGGGCTGTGATGCCACCTGGATTGACCATATCTAGACCCAGAGCTGATTGCGACATAAGGGTGGACACTCTTGGGGCTGAGAGGTTTGGTGAGGTTGGGTGAGCAAACGCAGACCCTTTAAATTAATACTGCGTGGTACCCATCCCATGGGTCCCAAATCTCCAGGTTCAAGGGCATCTTCCTACATCGAAAACATGCATGAGAAACCCAGAAGATGGTACACCGTGTGATCGGGAAAGGTTTCTAAAACGCACCTCATTTCTCATCTGATGGTGCTCGGGTTCGCCATTCCAGCTTCTTTACTAGCAATCTCCCTCCTTGGAGAATCAGCAGCTTTAACCTCCTGTTCCGTACAGGTTGCAATTTGTCCTGAGGATGAACGGGAAGAGGGGGAACCAATGGGAGACTAGCTCTAGGTGTTGGGACAGGCACAGGTCACTCTATTTTCCCATCAGGAAGAAGAATTAACCACAGGCTCATCCTGCCGCCCGGAACCCGAATAGGGCCTGAAGCAATCCTGCGCTTTTGCGGCCAGCTCCCAAGAAAGCGAGTTGAAAAATGGAGCTCAGGGGCACTGCAATTCACAAACCTGCAGAGTTATAAATGATAACTGTCGTCCACAAATATATTCAGGGAAGGCAACGAAGAGGATGTGAAAGCAAGGCAGAATTGCAGGAAACAGATTTCAGGAGGTAGATTCGAATCGCCTTTAAAGCACAGGAAAAGCGGCAAAACCTCGACAATGATGCCCTTGGCCAAAAAGGGCGTATGCGTTTTTTCCTGAATATATTCAGGAAAAAACGCATACGCCCTTTTTGGCCAACCAAGCAACCTGGAAAGGCAAATCAGCGCTACATAGAAGTCTCGCTTCGCATCGGTCAAAAGGGCCATGCTGAATAAAGGGTCAAAACCAGAAATGCAGGACAGGCCATGGAGAAACGGGAGCCTTGCTACGCTGATGGGCGGGATGTAAATTGCCAACAGCCACTCTGGAGAAGTGTACGGTGTGTCCTGAAACATCTAAAAAACACAGCTTAGAGAGCATAGGGCACTTCCACTCATGGGCGTATAAATTGGGAAAACTAAAAATCAGCAAGACACAAGCACCCCAAAGTTTAGGGCTGCTCTGTTGACAAGAACCTCCACTTCGTTACACCTTAAATATCCCAGGAAAGAGAAAAATGGATAAAGAAGTTGTGGTCCTTATGTACAATGGAATATCACTCAGCCATGAAATCAACGTCATAAGGCTAGTAGCAGCATGATGAGTGGATTTAGGTACGACGATTCTAAGTGAAATAAGTCACACAGAAAAAGACACTTGCCATAAGATATCACTTATAGAGGGAATGTAAAAACCGCTACACTTGAACTGAATTACAAAACAGAACAGAGTCACACGTTTAGAAAACACACTATAGCTGCTTAACGGGAAAGTTGAGGTGGGGTGATGCCTAAAACAAGGGTTTCAAATTAGCTCAGATACCGTTCCATAAACCCAATATGTAATAGACAAGACCTACTCCTTGCTCAGGGAACTGGACTCAACACCCCCTATTCACCGCCCAAGAATATATCTGACTAGTAAGAATCTTAAAACCTATGTATTGATAACTCTCTGTAAGTGAGTCAAGTGGGTTTAAAGCGGCATAAAGACAGCAGTGAAAAGCAGCTAAACCCGATTATAAAAATCAATAACTTTTAAAAACCCGTGAAACAAAGACAGTGAAAGAGAGAGAAATTCTTACAAAATTCGTTCAGGGGCTGTGATGCCACCTGGATTGACCATATCTAGACCCACAGCTGATTGCGACATAAGGGTGGACACTCTTGGGGCTGAGAGGTTTGGTGAGGTTGGGTGAGCAAACGCAGACCCTTTAAAGTCATACTGCGTGGTACCCATCCCATGGGTCCCAAATCTCCAGGTTCAAGGGCATCTTCCTACATCGAAAACATGCATGAGAAACCCAGAAGATGGTACACCGTGTGATCGGGAAAGGTTGCTAAAACGCACCTCATTTCTCGTCTGATGGTGCTCGGGTTCGCCATTCCAGCCGCTTTACTAGCAATCTCCCTCCTTGGAGAATCAGCAGCTTTAACCTCCTGTTCCGTACAGGTTGCAATTTGCCCTGAGGATGAACGGGAAGAGGGGGAACCAATGGGAGACTAGCTCTAGGTGTTGGGACAGGCACAGGTCACTCTATTTTCCCATCAGGAAGAAGAATTAACCACAGGCTCATCCTGCCGCCCGGAACCCGAATAGGGTCTGAAGCAATCCTGCGCTTTTGCGGCCAGCTCCCAAGAAAGCGAGTTGAAAAATGGAGCTCAGGGGCACTGCAATTCACAAACCTGCAGAGTTATAAATGATAACTCTCGTCCACAAATATATTCAGGGAAGACAACGAAGAGGATTTGAAAGCAAGGCAGAATTGCAGGAAACAGATTTCAGGAGGTAGATTCGAATCGCCTTTAAAGCACAGGAAAAGCGGCAAAACCTCGACAATGATGCCCTTGGCCAAAAAGGGCGTATGCGTTTTTTCCTGAATATATTCAGGAAAAAACGCATACGCCCTTTTTCGCCAACCAAGCAACCTGGAAAGGCAAATCAGCGCTATAAAGAAGTCTCGCTTCGCATTGGTCAAAAGGGCCATGCTAAATAAAGGGTCAAAACCAGAAATGCAGGACAGGCCATGGAGAAACGGGAGCCTTGCTACGCTGATGGGCGGGATGTAAATTGCCAACAGCCACTCTGGAGAAGTGTACGGTGTGTCCTGAAACATCTAAAAAACACAGCTTAGAGAGCATAGGGCACTTCCACTCATGGGCGTATACATTGGGAAAACTAAAAATCAGCAAGACACAGGCACCCTAAAGTTTAGGGCTGCTCTGTTGACAAGAACCTCCACTTCGTTACACCTTAAATATCCCAGGAAAGAGAAAAATGGATAAAGAAGTTGTGCTCCTTATGTACAATGGAATATCACTCAGCCATGAAATCAACGTCATAAGGCTAGTAGCAGCATGATGAGTGGATTTAGGTACGTCGATTCTAAGTGAAATAAGTCACACAGAAAAAGACACTTGCCATAAGATATCACTTATAGAGGGAATGTAAAAACCGCTACCCTTGAACTGAATTACAAAACAGAACAGAGTCACACGTTTAGAAAACACACTATAGCTGCTTAACGGGAAAGGTGAGGTGGGGTGATGCCTAAAACAAGGGTTTCAAATTAGCTCAGATACCTTTCCATAAACCCAATATGTAATAGACAAGACCTACTCCTTGCTCAGTGAACTGGACTCAACACCCCCTATTCACCGCCCAAGAATATATCTGACTAGTAAGAATCTTAAAACCTATGTATTGATATCTCTCTGTAAGTGAGTCAAGTACGTGTAAAGCGGCATAAAGATAACAGTGAAAAGCAGCTAAACCCCATTATAAAAATCAAAAACTTTTAAAAACCCGTGAAACAAAGACAGTGAAAGAGAGAGAAATTCTTACAAAATTCGTTCAGGGGCTGTGATGCCACCTGGATTGACCATATCTAGACCCACAGCTGATTGCGACATAAGGGTGGACACTCTTGGGGCTGAGAGGTTTGGTGAGCTTGGGTGAGCAAACGCAGACCCTTTAAAGTAATACTGCGTGGTACCCATCCCATGGGTCCCAAATCTCCAGGTTCAAGGGCATCTTCCTACATCGAAAGCATGCATGAGAATCCCAGAAGATGGTACACCGTGTGATCGGGAAAGGTTGCTAAAACACCCCATTTCTCGTCTGATGGTGCTCGGGTTCTCCATTCCAGCCACTTTACTAGCAATCTCCCTCCTTGGAGAATCAGCAGCTTTAACCTCCTGTTCCGTACAGGTTGCAAATTGTCCTGAGGATGAACGGGAAGAGGGGGAACCAATGGGAAACTAGCTCTAGGTGTTGGGACAGGCACAGGTCACTCTATTTTCTCATCAGGAAAAAGAATTAACCACAGGCTCAGCCTGCCGCCCGGAACCCGAATAGGACCTGAAGCAATCCTGCGCTTTTGCGGCCAGCTCCCAAGAAAGCGAGTTGAAAAATGGAGCTCAGGGGCACTGCAATTCACAAACCTGCAGAGTTATAAATGATAACTCTCGTCCACAAATATATTCAGGGAAGGCAACGAAGAGGATTTGAAAGCAAGGCAGATTTGCAGGAAACAGATTTCAGGAGGCTGATTCGAATCGCCTTGAAAGCACAGGAAAAGTGGCAAAACCTCGACAATGATGCCCTTGGCCAAAAAGGGCGTATGCGTTTTTTCCTGAATATATTCAGGAAAAAACGCATACGCCCTTTTTGGCCAACCAAGCAACCTGGAAAGGCAAATCAGCGCTACAAAGAAGTCTCGCTTCGCATCGGTCAAAAGGGCCATGCTGAATAAAGGGTCAAAACCAGAAATGCAGGACAGGCCATGGAGAAACGGGAGCCTTGCTACGCTGATGGGCGGGATGTAAATTGCCAACAGCCACTCTGGAGAAGTGTACGGTGTGTCCTGAAACATCTAAAAAACACAGCTTAGAGAGCATAGGGCACTTCCACTCATGGGCGTATACATTGGGAAAACTAAATATCAGCAAGACACAGACACCCCAAAGTTTAGGGCTGCTCTGTTGACAAGAACCTCCACTTCGTTACACCTTAAATATCCCAGGAAAGAGAAAAATGGATAAAGAAGTTGTGGTCCTTATGTACAAAGGAATATCACTCAGCCATGAAATCAACGTCATAAGGCTCGTACCAGCATGATGAGTGGTTTTAGGTACGACGATTCTAAGTGAAATAAGTCACACAGAAAAAGACACTTGCCATAAGGTATCACTTATAGAGGGAATGTAAAAACCGCTACACTTGAACTGAATTACAAAACAGAACAGAGTCACACGTTTAGAAAACACACTATAGCTGCTTAACGCGAAAGGTGAGGTGGGGTGATGCCTAAAACAAGGGTTTCAAATTAGCTCAGATACCGTTCCATAAACCCAATATGTAATAGACAAGACCTACTCCTTGCTCAGGGAACTGGACTCAACACCCCCTATTCACCGCCCAAGAATATATCTGACTAGTAAGAATCTTAAAACCTATGTATTGATAACTCTCTGTAAGTGAGTCAAGTGGGTTTAAAGCGGCATAAAGACAGCAGTGAAAAGCAGCTAAACCCGATTATAAAAATCAATAACTTTTAAAAAACCGTGAAACAAAGACAGTGAAAGAGAGAGAAATTCTTACAAAATTCGTTCAGGGGCTGTGATGCCACCTGGATTGACCATATCTAGACCCACAGCTGATTGCGACATAAGGGTGGACACTCTTGGGGCTGAGAGGTTTGGTGAGGTTGGGTGAGCAAACGCAGACCCTTTAAAGTAATACTGCGTGGTACCCATCCCATGGGTCCCAAATCTCCAGGTTGAAGGGCATCTTCCTACATCGAAAACATGCATGAGAAACCCAGAAGATGGTACACCGTGTGATCGGGAAAGGTTGCTAAAACACACCTCATTTCTCGTCTGATGGTGCTCGGGTTCGCCATTCCAGCCGCTTTACTAGCAATCTCCCTCCTTGGAGAATCAGCAGCTTTAACCTCCTGTTCCGTACAGGTTGCAATTTGTCCTGAGGATGAACGGGAAGAGGGGGAACCAATGGGAGACTAGCTCTAGGTGTTGGGACAGGCACAGGTCACTCTATTTTCCCATCAGGAAGAAGAATTAACCACAGGCTCATCCTGCCGCCCGCAACCCGAATAGGGCCTGAAGCAATCCTGCGCTTTTGCGGCCAGCTCCCAAGAAAGCGAGTTGAAAAATGGAGCTCAGGGGCACTGCAATTCACAAACCTGCAGAATTATAAATGATAACTCTCGTCTACAAATATATTGAGGGAAGGCAACAAAGAGGATTTGAAAGCAAGGCAGAATTGCAGGAAACAGATTTCAGGAGGCAGATTCGAATCGCCTTTAAAGCACAGGAAAAGCGGCAAAACCTCGACAATGATGCCCTTGGCCAAAAAGGGCGTATGCGTTTTTTCCTGAATATATTCAGGAAAAAACGCATACGCCCTTTTTGGCCAACCAAGCAACCTGGAAAGGCAAATCAGCGCTACAAAGAAGTCTCGCTTCCCATCGGTCAAAAGGGCCATGCTGAATAAAGTGTCAAAACCAGAAATGCAGGACAGGCCACGGAGAAACGGGAGCCTTGCTACGCTGATGGGCGGGATGTAAATTGCCAACAGCCACTCTGGAGAAGTGTACGGTGTGTCCTGAAACATTTACAAAACTCAGCTTAGAGAGCATAGGGCACTTCCACTCATGGGCGTATACATTGGGAAAACTAAAAATCAGCAAGACACAAGCACCCCAAAGTTTAGGGCTGCTCTGTTGACAAGAACCTCCACTTCGTTACACCTTAAATATCCCAGGAAAGAGAAAAATGGATAAAGAAGTTGTGCTCCTTATGTACAATGGAATATCACTCAGCCATGAAATCAACGTCATAAGGCTAGTAGCAGCATGATGAGTGGATTTAGGTACGACGATTCTAAGTCAAATAAGTCACGCAGAAAAAGACACTTATCATAAGATATCACTTATAGAGGGAATGTAAAAACCGCTACCCTTGAACTGAATTACAAAACAGAACAGGGTCACACGGTTAGAAAAGACACTATGGCTGCCTAACGGGAAACGTGAGGTGGGGTGATGCCTAAAACAAGGGTTTCAAATTAGCTCAGATACCGTTCCATAAACCCAATACGTAATAGACAAGACCTACTCCTTGCTCAGGGAACTGGACTCAACACCCCCTATTCACCGCCCAAGAATATATCTGACTAGTAAGAATCTTAAAACCTATGTATTGATATCTCTCTGTAAGTGAGTCAAGTGGGTGTAAAGCTGCATAAACACAGCAGTGAAAAGCAGCTAAACCCCATTATAAAACTCAAATAATTTTAAAAACCCGTGAAACAAAGACAGTGAAAGAGAGAGAAATTCTTACAAAATTCGTTCAGGGGCTGTGATGCCACCTGGATTGACCATGTCTAGACCCGCAGCTGATTGAGACATAAGGGTGGACACTCTTAGGGCTGAGAGGTTTGGTGAGGTTGGGTGAGCAAACGCAGACGCTTTAAAGTAATACTGCGTGGTACCCATCCCATGGGTCCCAAATCTCCAGGTTCAAGGGCGTCTGCCTACATCGAAAACATGCATGAGAAACCCAGAAGATGGTCCACCGAGTGATCGGGAAAGGTTTCTAAAACGCACCTCATTTCTCATCTCCTTGTGCTCGGGTTCGCCATTCCAGCCGCTTTACTAGCAATCTCCCTCCTTGGAGAATCAGCACCTTTAACCTCCTGTTCCATACAGGTGGCAATTTGAACTGAGGATGAACGGGAAGACGGGGAACCAATGAGAGACTAGCTCTAGGTGTTGGGACAGGCACAGGTCACTCTATTTTCCCATCAGGAAGAAGAATTAACCAGAGGCTCAGTCTGCCGCCCGGAAGCAGAATAGTGCCTAAAGCAATCCTGCGCTTTTGCGGCCAGCTCCCAAGAGAGCGAGTTGAAAAATGGAGCTCAGGGGCACTGCAATTCACAAACCTGCAGACTTATAAATGATAACTCTCGTCTACAAATATATTGAGGGAAGGCAACAAAGAGGATTTGAAAGCAAGGCAGAATTGCAGGAAACAGATTTCAGCAGGCAGATTCGAATCGCCTTTAAAGCACAGGAAAAGCGGCAAAACCTCGACAATGATGCCCTTGGCCAAAAAGGGCGTATGCGTTTTTTCCTGAATATATTCAGGAAAAAACGCATACGCCCTTTTTGGCCAACCAAGCAACCTGGAAAGGCAAATCAGCGCTACAAAGAAGTCTCGCTTCCCATCGGTCAAAAGGGCCATGCTGAATAAAGTGTCAAAACCAGAAATGCAGGACAGGCCACGGAGAAACGGGAGCCTTGCTACGCTGATGGGCGGGATGTAAATTGCCAACAGCCACTCTGGAGAAGTGTACGGTGTGTCCTGAAACATTTACAAAACTCAGCTTAGAGAGCATAGGGCACTTCCACTCATGGGCGTATACATTGGGAAAACTAAAAATCAGCAAGACACAAGCACCCCAAAGTTTAGGGCTGCTCTGTTGACAAGAACCTCCACTTCGTTACACCTTAAATATCCCAGGAAAGAGAAAAATGGATAAAGAAGTTGTGCTCCTTATGTACAATGGAATATCACTCAGCCATGAAATCAACGTCATAAGGCTAGTAGCAGCATGATGAGTGGATTTAGGTACGACGATTCTAAGTCAAATAAGTCACGCAGAAAAAGACACTTATCATAAGATATCACTTATAGAGGGAATGTAAAAACCGCTACCCTTGAACTGAATTACAAAACAGAACAGGGTCACACGGTTAGAAAAGACACTATGGCTGCCTAACGGGAAAGGTGAGGTGGGGTGATGCATAAAACAAGGGTTTCAAATTAGCTCAGATACCGTTCCATAAACCCAATACGTAATAGACAAGACCTACTCCTTGCTCAGGGAACTGGACTCAACACCCCCTATTCACCGCCCAAGAATATATCTGACTAGTAAGAATCTTAAAACCTATGTATTGATATCTCTCTGTAAGTGAGTCAAGTGGGTGTAAAGCTGCATAAACACAGCAGTGAAAAGCAGCTAAACCCCATTATAAAACTCAAATAATTTTAAAAACCCGTGAAACAAAGACAGTGAAAGAGAGAGAAATTCTTACAAAATTCGTTCAGGGGCTGTGATGCCACCTGGATTGACCATGTCTAGACCCGCAGCTGATTGAGACATAAGGGTGGACACTCTTAGGGCTGAGAGGTTTGGTGAGGTTGGGTGAGCAAACGCAGACGCTTTAAAGTAATACTGCGTGGTACCCATCCCATGGGTCCCAAATCTCCAGGTTCAAGGGCATCTGCCTACATCGAAAACATGCATGAGAAACCCAGAAGATGGTCCACCGAGTGATCGGGAAAGGTTTCTAAAACGCACCTCATTTCTCATCTCCTTGTGCTCGGGTTCGCCATTCCAGCCGCTTTACTAGCAATCTCCCTCCTTGGAGAATCAGCACCTTTAACCTCCTGTTCCATACAGGTTGCAATTTGAACTGAGGATGAACGGGAAGACGGGGAACCATATGAGAGACTAGCTCTAGGTGTTGGGACAGGCACAGGTCACTCTATTTTCCCATCAGGAAGAAGAATTAACCAGAGGCTCAGTCTGCCGCCCGGAAGCAGAATAGTGCCTAAAGCAATCCTGCGCTTTTGCGGCCAGCTCCCAAGAGAGCGAGTTGAAAAATGGAGCTCAGGGGCACTGCAATTCACAAACCTGCAGACTTATAAATGATAACTCTCGTCTACAAATATATTGAGGGAAGGCAACAAAGAGGATTTGAAAGCAAGGCAGAATTGCAGGAAACAGATTTCAGCAGGCAGATTCGAATCGCCTTTAAAGCACAGGAAAAGCGGCAAAACCTCGACAGTGATGCCCTTGGCCAAAAAGGGCGTATGCGTTTTTTCCTGAATATATTCAGGAAAAAACGCATACGCCCTTTTTGGCCAACCAAGCAACCTGGAAAGGCAAATCAGCGCTACAAAGAAGTCTCGCTTCCCATCGGTCAAAAGGGCCATGCTGAATAAAGTGTCAAAACCAGAAATGCAGGACAGGCCACGGAGAAACGGGAGCCTTGCTAGGCTGATGGGCGGGATGTAAATTGCCAACAGCCACTCTGGAGAAGTGTACGGTGTGTCCTGAAACATTTACAAAACTCAGCTTAGAGAGCATAGGGCACTTCCACTCATGGGCGTATACATTGGGAAAACTAAAAATCAGCAAGACACAAGCACCCCAAAGTTTAGGGCTGCTCTGTTGACAAGAACCTCCACTTCGTTACACCTTAAATATCCCAGGAAAGAGAAAAATGGATAAAGAAGTTGTGCTCCTTATGTACAATGGAATATCACTCAGCCATGAAATCAACGTCATAAGGCTAGTAGCAGCATGATGAGTGGATTTAGGTACGACGATTCTAAGTCAAATAAGTCACGCAGAAAAAGACACTTATCATAAGATATCACTTATAGAGGGAATGTAAAAACCGCTACCCTTGAACTGAATTACAAAACAGAACAGAGTCACAAGGTTAGAAAACACACTATGGCTGCCTAACGGGATAGGTGAGGTGGGGTGATGCATAAAACTAGGGTTTCAAATTAGCTCAGATACCGTTCCATAAACCCAATATGTAATAGACAAGACCACTCCTTGCTCAGGGAACTGGACTCAACACCCCCTATTCACCGCCCAAGAATATATCTGACTAGTAAGAATCTTAAAACCTATGTATTGATATCTCTCTGTAAGTGAGTCAAGTGGGTGTAAAGCTGCATAAACACAGCAGTGAAAAGCAGCTAAACCCCATTATAAAACTCAATTAATTTTAAAAACCCGTGAAACAAAGACAGTGAAAGAGAGAGAAATTCTTACAAAATTCGTTCAGGGGCTGTGATGCCACCTGGATTGACCATGTCTAGACCCGCAGCTGATTGAGACATAAGGGTGGACACTCTTAGGGCTGAGAGGTTTGGTGAGGTTGGGTGAGCAAACGCAGACGCTTTAAAGTAATACTGCGTGGTACCCATCCCATGGGTCCCAAATCTCCAGGTTCAAGGGCATCTTCCTACATCGAAAACATGCATGAGAAACCCAGAAGATGGTCCACCGAGTGATCGGGAAAGGTTTCTAAAACGCACCTCATTTCTCATCTCCTTGTGCTCGGGTTCGCCATTCCAGCCGCTTTACTAGCAATCTCCCTCCTTGGAGAATCAGCACCTTTAACCTCCTGTTCCATACAGGTGGCAATTTGTCCTGAGGATCAACGGGAAGAGGGGGAACCAATGAGAGACTAGCTCTAGGTGTTGGGACAGGCACAGGTCACTCTAGTTTCCCATCAGGAAGAAGAATTAACCACAGGCTCAGTCTGCCGCCCGGAAGCAGAATAGGGCCTAAAGCAATCCTGCGCTTTTGCGGCCAGCTCCCAAGAGAGCGAGTTGAAAAATGGAGCTCAGGGGCACTGCAATTCACAAACCTGCAGACTTATAAATGATAACTCTCGTCTACAAATATATTGAGGGAAGGCAACAAAGAGGATTTGAAAGCAAGGCAGAATTGCAGGAAACAGATTTCAGGAGGCAGATTCGAATCGCCTTTAAAGCACAGGAAAAGCGGCAAAACCTCGACAATGATGCCCTTGGCCAAAAAGGGCGTATGCGTTTTTTCCTGAATATATTCAGGAAAAAACGCATACGCCCTTTTTGGCCAACCAAGCAACCTGGAAAGGCAAATCAGCGCTACAAAGAAGTCTCGCTTCCCATCGGTCAAAAGGGCCATGCTGAATAAAGTGTCAAAACCAGAAATGCAGGACAGGCCACGGAGAAACGGGAGCCTTGCTACGCTGATGGGCGGGATGTAAATTGCCAACAGCCACTCTGGAGAAGTGTACGGTGTGTCCTGAAACATTTACAAAACTCAGCTTAGAGAGCATAGGGCACTTCCACTCATGGGCGTATGAATTGGGAAAACTAAAAATCAGCAAGACACAAGCACCCCAAAGTTTAGGGCTGCTCTGTTGACAAGAACCTCCACTTCGTTACACCTTAAATATCCCAGGAAAGAGAAAAATGGATAAAGAAGTTGTGCTCCTTATGTACAATGGAATATCACTCAGCCATGAAATCAACGTCATAAGGCTAGTAGCAGCATGATGAGTGGATTTAGGTACGACGATTCTAAGTGAAATAAGTCACGCAGAAAAAGACACTTATCATAAGATATCACTTATAGAGGGAATGTAAAAACCGCTACCCTTGAACTGAATTACAAAACAGAACAGAGTCATACGGTTAGAAAAGACACTATGGCTGCCTAACGGGAAAGGTGAGGTGGGGTGATGCCTAAAACAAGGGTTTCAAATTAGCTCAGATACCGTTCCATAAACCCAATACGTAATAGACAAGACCTACTCCTTGCTCAGGGAACTGGACTCAACACCCCCTATTCACCGCCCAAGAATATATCTGACTAGTAAGAATCTTAAAACCTATGTATTGATATCTCTCTGTAAGTGAGTCAAGTGGGTGTAAAGCTGCATAAACACAGCAGTGAAAAGCAGCTAAACCCCATTATAAAACTCAAATAATTTTAAAAACCCGTGAAACAAAGACAGTGAAAGAGAGAGAAATTCTTACAAAATTCGTTCAGGGGCTGTGATGCCACCTGGATTGACCATGTCTAGACCCGCAGCTGATTGAGACATAAGGGTGGACACTCTTAGGGCTGAGAGGTTTGGTGAGGTTGGGTGAGCAAACGCAGACGCTTTAAAGTAATACTGCGTGGTACCCATCCCATGGGTCCCAAATCTCCAGGTTCAAGGGCATCTGCCTACATCGAAAACATGCATGAGAAACCCAGAAGATGGTCCACCGAGTGATCGGGAAAGGTTTCTAAAACGCACCTCATTTCTCATCTCCTTGTGCTCGGGTTCGCCATTCCAGCCGCTTTACTAGCAATCTCCCTCCTTGGAGAATCAGCACCTTTAACCTCCTGTTCCATACAGGTGGCAATTTGAACTGAGGATGAACGGGAAGACGGGGAACCAATGAGAGACTAGCTCTAGGTGTTGGGACAGGCACAGGTCACTCTATTTTCCCATCAGGAAGAAGAATTAACCAGAGGCTCAGTCTGCCGCCCGGAAGCAGAATAGTGCCTAAAGCAATCCTGCGCTTTTGCGGCCAGCTCCCAAGAGAGCGAGTTGAAAAATGGAGCTCAGGGGCACTGCAATTCACAAACCTGCAGACTTATAAATGATAACTCTCGTCTACAAATATATTGAGGGAAGGCAACAAAGAGGATTTGAAAGCAAGGCAGAATTGCAGGAAACAGATTTCAGCAGGCAGATTCGAATCGCCTTTAAAGCACAGGAAAAGCGGCAAAACCTCGACAATGATGCCCTTGGCCAAAAAGGGCGTATGCGTTTTTTCCTGAATATATTCAGGAAAAAACGCATACGCCCTTTTTGGCCAACCAAGCAACCTGGAAAGGCAAATCAGCGCTACAAAGAAGTCTCGCTTCCCATCGGTCAAAAGGGCCATGCTGAATAAAGTGTCAAAACCAGAAATGCAGGACAGGCCACGGAGAAACGGGAGCCTTGCTACGCTGGTGGGCGGGATGTAAATTGCCAACAGCCACTCTGGAGAAGTGTACGGTGTGTCCTGAAACATTTACAAAACTCAGCTTAGAGAGCATAGGGCACTTCCACTCATGGGCGTATACATTGGGAAAACTAAAAATCAGCAAGACACAAGCACCCCAAAGTTTAGGGCTGCTCTGTTGACAAGAACCTCCACTTCGTTACACCTTAAATATCCCAGGAAAGAGAAAAATGGATAAAGAAGTTGTGCTCCTTATGTACAATGGAATATCACTCAGCCATGAAATCAACGTCATAAGGCTAGTAGCAGCATGATGAGTGGATTTAGGTACGACGATTCTAAGTCAAATAAGTCACGCAGAAAAAGACACTTATCATAAGATATCACTTATAGAGGGAATGTAAAAACCGCTACCCTTGAACTGAATTACAAAACAGAACAGGGTCACACGGTTAGAAAAGACACTATGGCTGCCTAACGGGAAAGGTGAGGTGGGGTGATGCATAAAACAAGGGTTTCAAATTAGCTCAGATACCGTTCCATAAACCCAATACGTAATAGACAAGACCTACTCCTTGCTCAGGGAACTGGACTCAACACCCCCTATTCACCGCCCAAGAATATATCTGACTAGTAAGAATCTTAAAACCTATGTATTGATATCTCTCTGTAAGTGAGTCAAGTGGGTGTAAAGCTGCATAAACACAGCAGTGAAAAGCAGCTAAACCCCATTATAAAACTCAAATAATTTTTAAAACCCGTGAAACAAAGACAGTGAAAGAGAGAGAAATTCTTACAAAATTCGTTCAGGGGCTGTGATGCCACCTGGATTGACCATGTCTAGACCCGCAGCTGATTGAGACATAAGGGTGGACACTCTTAGGGCTGAGAGGTTTGGTGAGGTTGGGTGAGCAAACGCAGACGCTTTAAAGTAATACTGCGTGGTACCCATCCCATGGGTCCCAAATCTCCAGGTTCAAGGGCATCTGCCTACATCGAAAACATGCATGAGAAACCCAGAAGATGGTCCACCGAGTGATCGGGAAAGGTTTCTAAAACGCACCTCATTTCTCATCTCCTTGTGCTCGGGTTCGCCATTCCAGCCGCTTTACTAGCAATCTCCCTCCTTGGAGAATCAGCACCTTTAACCTCCTGTTCCATACAGGTTGCAATTTGAACTGAGGATGAACGGGAAGACGGGGAACCATATGAGAGACTAGCTCTAGGTGTTGGGACAGGCACAGGTCACTCTAGTTTCCCATCAGGAAGAAGAATTAACCAGAGGCTCAGTCTGCCGCCCGGAAGCAGAATAGTGCCTAAAGCAATCCTGCGCTTTTGCGGCCAGCTCCCAAGAGAGCGAGTTGAAAAATGGAGCTCAGGGGCACTGCAATTCACAAACCTGCAGACTTATAAATGATAACTCTCGTCTACAAATATATTGAGGGAAGGCAACAAAGAGGATTTGAAAGCAAGGCAGAATTGCAGGAAACAGATTTCAGCAGGCAGATTCGAATCGCCTTTAAAGCACAGGAAAAGCGGCAAAACCTCGACAGTGATGCCCTTGGCCAAAAAGGGCGTATGCGTTTTTTCCTGAATATATTCAGGAAAAAACGCATACGCCCTTTTTGGCCAACCAAGCAACCTGGAAAGGCAAATCAGCGCTACAAAGAAGTCTCGCTTCCCATCGGTCAAAAGGGCCATGCTGAATAAAGTGTCAAAACCAGAAATGCAGGACAGGCCACGGAGAAACGGGAGCCTTGCTACGCTGATGGGCGGGATGTAAATTGCCAACAGCCACTCTGGAGAAGTGTACGGTGTGTCCTGAAACATTTACAAAACTCAGCTTAGAGAGCATAGGGCACTTCCACTCATGGGCGTATACATTGGGAAAACTAAAAATCAGCAAGACACAAGCACCCCAAAGTTTAGGGCTGCTCTGTTGACAAGAACCTCCACTTCGTTACACCTTAAATATCCCAGGAAAGAGAAAAATGGATAAAGAAGTTGTGCTCCTTATGTACAATGGAATATCACTCAGCCATTAAATCAACGTCATAAGGCTAGTAGCAGCATGATGAGTGGATTTAGGTACGACGATTCTAAGTCAAATAAGTCACGCAGAAAAAGACACTTATCATAAGATATCACTTATAGAGGGAATGTAAAAACCGCTACCCTTGAACTGAATTACAAAACAGAACAGAGTCACACGGTTAGAAAACACACTATGGCTGCTTAACGGGAAAGGTGAGGTGGGGTGATGCATAAAACAAGGGTTTCAAATTAGCTCAGATACCGTTCCATAAACCCAATACGTAATAGACAAGACCTACTCCTTGCTCAGGGAACTGGACTCAACACCCTCTATTCACCGCCCAAGAATATATCTGACTAGAAAGAATCTTAAAACCTATGTATTGATACCTCTCTGTAAGTGAGTCAAGTGGGTGTAAAGCTGCATAAACACAGCAGTGAAAAGCAGCTAAACCCCATTATAAAACTCAATTAATTTTAAAAACCCGTGAAACAAAGACAGTGAAAGAGAGAGAAATTCTTACAAAATTCGTTCAGGGGTTGTGATGCCACCTGGATTGACCATGTCTAGACCCGCAGCTGATTGAGACATAAGGGTGGACACTCTTAGGGCTGAGAGGTTTGGTGAGGTTGGGTGAGCAAACGCAGACGCTTTAAAGTAACACTGCGTGGTACCCATCCCATGGGTCCCAAATCTCCAGGTTCAAGGGCATCTTCCTACATCGAAAACATGCATGAGAAACCCAGAAGATGGTCCACCGAGTGATCGGGAAAGGTTTCTAAAACGCACCTCATTTCTCATCTCCTTGTGCTCAGGTTCGCCATTCCAGCCGCTTTACTAGCAATCTCCCTCCTTGGAGAATCAGCACCTTTAACCTCCTGTTCCATACAGGTGGCAATTTGAACTGAGGATGAACGGGAAGACGGGGAACCAATGAGAGACTAGCTCTAGGTGTTGGGACAGGCACAGGTCACTCTATTTTCCCATCAGGAAGAAGACTTAACCACAGGCTCAGTCTGCCGCCCGGAAGCAGAATAGGGCCTAAAGCAATCCTGCGCTTTTGCGGCCAGCTCCCAAGAGAGCGAGTTGAAAAATGGAGCTCAGGGGCACTGCAATTCACAAACCTGCAGACTAATAAATGATAACTCTCGTCTACAAATATATTGAGGGAAGGCAACAAAGAGGATTTGAAAGCAAGGCAGAATTGCAGGAAACAGATTTCAGGAGGCAGATTCGAATCGCCTTTAAAGCACAGGAAAAGCGGCAAAACCTCGACAATGATGCCCTTGGCCAAAAAGGGCGTATGCGTTTTTTCCTGAATATATTCAGGAAAAAACGCATACGCCCTTTTTGGCCAACCAAGCAACCTGGAAAGGCAAATCAGCGCTACAAAGAAGTCTCGCTTCCCATCGGTCAAAAGGGCCATGCTGAATAAAGTGTCAAAACCAGAAATGCAGGACAGGCCACGGAGAAACGGGAGCCTTGCTACGCTGATGGGCGGGATGTAAATTGCCAACAGCCACTCTGGAGAAGTGTACGGTGTGTCCTGAAACATTTACAAAACTCAGCTTAGAGAGCATAGGGCACTTCCACTCATGGGCGTATGAATTGGGAAAACTAAAAATCAGCAAGACACAAGCACCCCAAAGTTTAGGGCTGCTCTGTTGACAAGAACCTCCACTTTGTTACACCTTAAATATCCCAGGAAAGAGAAAAATGGATAAAGAAGTTGTGCTCCTTACGTACAATGGAATATCACTCAGCCATGAAATCAACGTCATAAGGCTAGTAGCAGCATGATGAGTGGATTTAGGTACGACGATTCTAAGTGAAATAAGTCACACAGAAAAAGACACTTATCATAAGATATCACTTATAGAGGGAATGTAAAAACCGCTACCCTTGAACTGAATTACAAAACAGAACAGAGTCACACGGTTAGAAAACACACTATGGCTGCCTAACGGGAAAGGTGAGGTGGGGTGATGCCTAAAACAAGGGTTTCAAATTAGCTCAGATACCGTTCCATAAACCCAATACGTAATAGACAAGACCTACTCCTTGCTCAGGGAACTGGACTCAACACCCCCTATTCACCGCCCAAGAATATATCTGACTAGTAAGAATCTTAAAACCTATGTATTGATATCTCTCTGTAAGTGAGTCAAGTGGGTGTAAAGCTGCATAAACACAGCAGTGAAAAGCAGCTAAACCCCATTATAAAACTCAATTAATTTTAAAAACCCGTGAAACAAAGACAGTGAAAGAGAGAGAAATTCTTACAAAATTCGTTCAGGGGCTGTGATGCCACCTGGATTGACCATGTCTAGACCCGCAGCTGATTGAGACATAAGGGTGGACACTCTTAGGGCTGAGAGGTTTGGTGAGGTTGGGTGAGCAAACGCAGACGCTTTAAAGTAATACTGCGTGGTACCCATCCCATGGGTCCCAAATCTCCAGGTTCAAGGGCATCTTCCTACATCGAAAACATGCATGAGAAACCCAGAAGATGGTCCACCGAGTGATCGGGAAAGGTTTCTAAAACGCACCTCATTTCTCATCTCCTTGTGCTCGGGTTCGCCATTCCAGCCGCTTTACTAGCAATCTCCCTCCTTGGAGAATCAGCACCTTTAACCTCCTGTTCCATACAGGTTGCAATTTGAACTGAGGATGAACGGGAAGACGGGGAACCAATGAGAGACTAGCTCTAGGTGTTGGGACAGGCACAGGTCACTCTAGTTTCCCATCAGGAAGAAGAATTAACCACAGGCTGAGTCTGCCGCCCGGAAGCAGAATAGGGCCTAAAGCAATCCTGCGCTTTTGCGGCCAGCTCCCAAGAGAGCGAGTTGAAAAATGGAGCTCAGGGGCACTGCAATTCACAAACCTGCAGACTTATAAATGATAACTCTCGTCTACAAATATATTGAGGGAAGGCAACAAAGAGGATTTGAAAGCAAGGCAGAATTGCAGGAAACAGATTTCAGGAGGCAGATTCGAATCGCCTTTAAAGCACAGGAAAAGCGGCAAAACCTCGACAATGATGCCCTTGGCCAAAAAGGGCGTATGCGTTTTTTCCTGAATATATTCAGGAAAAAACGCATCCGCCCTTTTTGGCCAACCAAGCAACCTGGAAAGGCAAATCAGCGCTACAAAGAAGTCTCGCTTCCCATCGGTCAAAAGGGCCATGCTGAATAAAGTGTCAAAACCAGAAATGCAGGACAGGCCACGGAGAAACGGGAGCCTTGCTACGCTGATGGGCGGGATGTAAATTGCCAACAGCCACTC
This sequence comes from Eschrichtius robustus, assembly GCF_028021215.1. Taxonomy (NCBI): domain Eukaryota; kingdom Metazoa; phylum Chordata; class Mammalia; order Artiodactyla; family Eschrichtiidae; genus Eschrichtius; species Eschrichtius robustus. The sequence continues at coordinate 46,725,874 of NC_090830.1, forward strand.
TGGAGAAGTGTACGGTGTGTCCTGAAACATTTACAAAACTCAGCTTAGAGAGCATAGGGCACTTCCACTCATGGGCGTATACATTGGGAAAACTAAAAATCAGCAAGACACAAGCACCCCAAAGTTTAGGGCTGCTCTGTTGACAAGAACCTCCACTTCGTTACACCTTAAATATCCCAGGAAAGAGAAAAATGGATAAAGAAGTTGTGCTCCTTATGTACAATGGAATATCACTCAGCCATGAAATCAACGTCATAAGGCTAGTAGCAGCATGATGAGTGGATTTAGGTACGACGATTCTAAGTCAAATAAGTCACGCAGAAAAAGACACTTATCATAAGATATCACTTATAGAGGGAATGTAAAAACCGCTACCCTTGAACTGAATTACAAAACAGAACAGGGTCACACGGTTAGAAAAGACACTATGGCTGCCTAACGGGAAAGGTGAGGTGGGGTGATGCATAAAACAAGGGTTTCAAATTAGCTCAGATACCGTTCCATAAACCCAATACGTAATAGACAAGACCTACTCCTTGCTCAGGGAACTGGACTCAACACCCCCTATTCACCGCCCAAGAATATATCTGACTAGTAAGAATCTTAAAACCTATGTATTGATATCTCTCTGTAAGTGAGTCAAGTGGGTGTAAAGCTGCATAAACACAGCAGTGAAAAGCAGCTAAACCCCATTATAAAACTCAAATAATTTTAAAAACCCGTGAAACAAAGACAGTGAAAGAGAGAGAAATTCTTACAAAATTCGTTCAGGGGCTGTGATGCCACCTGGATTGACCATGTCTAGACCCGCAGCTGATTGAGACATAAGGGTGGACACTCTTAGGGCTGAGAGGTTTGGTGAGGTTGGGTGAGCAAACGCAGACGCTTTAAAGTAATACTGCGTGGTACCCATCCCATGGGTCCCAAATCTGCAGGTTCAAGGGCATCTGCCTACATCGAAAACATGCATGAGTAACCCAGAAGATGGTCCACCGAGTGATCGGGAAAGGTTTCTAAAACGCACCTCATTTCTCATCTCCTTGTGCTCGGGTTCGCCATTCCAGCCGCTTTACTAGCAATCTCCCTCCTTGGAGAATCAGCACCTTTAACCTCCTGTTCCATACAGGTTGCAATTTGAACTGAGGATGAATTGGAAGACGGGGAACCAATGAGAGACTAGCTCTAGGTGTTGGGACAGGCACAGGTCACTCTAGTTTCCCATCAGGAAGAAGAATTAACCAGAGGCTCAGTCTGCCGCCCGGAAGCAGAATAGGGCCTAAAGCAATCCTGCGCTTTTGCGGCCAGCTCCCAAGAGAGCGAGTTGAAAAATGGAGCTCAGGGGCACTGCAATTCACAAACCTGCAGACTTATAAATGATAACTCTCGTCTACAAATATATTGAGGGAAGGCAACAAAGAGGATTTGAAAGCAAGGCAGAATTGCAGGAAACAGATTTCAGGAGGCAGATTCGAATCGCCTTTAAAGCACAGGAAAAGCGGCAAAACCTCGACAATGATGCCCTTGGCCAAAAAGGGCGTATGCGTTTTTTCCTGAATATATTCAGGAAAAAACGCATACGCCCTTTTTGGCCAACCAAGCAACCTGGAAAGGCAAATCAGCGCTACAAAGAAGTCTCGCTTCCCATCGGTCAAAAGGGCCATGCTGAATAAAGTGTCAAAACCAGAAATGCAGGACAGGCCACGGAGAAACGGGAGCCTTGCTACGCTGATGGGCGGGATGTAAATTGCCAACAGCCACTCTGGAGAAGTGTACGGTGTGTCCTGAAACATTTACAAAACTCAGCTTAGAGAGCATAGGGCACTTCCACTCATGGGCGTATACATTGGGAAAACTAAAAATCAGCAAGACACAAGCACCCCAAAGTTTAGGGCTGCTCTGTTGACAAGAACCTCCACTTCGTTACACCTTAAATATCCCAGGAAAGAGAAAAATGGATAAAGAAGTTGTGCTCCTTACGTACAATGGAATATCACTCAGCCATGAAATCAACGTCATAAGGCTAGTAGCAGCATGATGAGTGGATTTAGGTACGACGATTCTAAGTGAAATAAGTCACACAGAAAAAGACACTTATCATAAGATATCACTTATAGAGGGAATGTAAAAACCGCTACCCTTGAACTGAATTACAAAACAGAACAGAGTCACACGGTTAGAAAACACACTATGGCTGCCTAACGGGAAAGGTGAGGTGGGGTGATGCCTAAAACAAGGGTTTCAAATTAGCTCAGATACCGTTCCATAAACCCAATACGTAATAGACAAGACCTACTCCTTGCTCAGGGAACTGGACTCAACACCCCCTATTCACCGCCCAAGAATATATCTGACTAGTAAGAATCTTAAAACCTATGTATTGATATCTCTCTGTAAGTGAGTCAAGTGGGTGTAAAGCTGCATAAACACAGCAGTGAAAAGCAGCTAAACCCCATTATAAAACTCAATTAATTTTAAAAACCCGTGAAACAAAGACAGTGAAAGAGAGAGAAATTCTTACAAAATTCGTTCAGGGGCTGTGATGCCACCTGGATTGACCATGTCTAGACCCGCAGCTGATTGAGACATAAGGGTGGACACTCTTAGGGCTGAGAGGTTTGGTGAGGTTGGATGAGCAAACGCAGACGCTTTAAAGTAATACTGCGTGGTACCCATCCCATGGGTCCCAAATCTCCAGGTTCAAGGGCATCTTCCTACATCGAAAACATGCATGAGAAACCCAGAAGATGGTCCACCGAGTGATCGGGAAAGGTTTCTAAAACGCACCTCATTTCTCATCTCCTTGTGCTCGGGTTCGCCATTCCAGCCGCTTTACTAGCAATCTCCCTCCTTGGAGAATCAGCACCTTTAACCTCCTGTTCCATACAGGTTGCAAATTGAACTGAGGATGAACGGGAAGACGGGGAACCAATGAGAGACTAGCTCTAGGTGTTGGGACAGGCACAGGTCACTCTAGTTTCCCATCAGGAAGAAGAATTAACCACAGGCTCAGTCTGCCGCCCGGAAGCAGAATAGGGCCTAAAGCAATCCTGCGCTTTTGCGGCCAGCTCCCAAGAGAGCGAGTTGAAAAATGGAGCTCAGGGGCACTGCAATTCACAAACCTGCAGACTTATAAATGATAACTCTCGTCTACAAATATATTGAGGGAAGGCAACAAAGAGGATTTGAAAGCAAGGCAGAATTGCAGGAAACAGATTTCAGGAGGCAGATTCGAATCGCCTTTAAAGCACAGGAAAAGCGGCAAAACCTCGACAATGATGCCCTTGGCCAAAAAGGGCGTATGCGTTTTTTCCTGAATATATTCAGGAAAAAACGCATACGCCCTTTTTGGCCAACCAAGCAACCTGGAAAGGCAAATCAGCGCTACAAAGAAGTCTCGCTTCCCATCGGTCAAAAGGGCCATGCTGAATAAAGTGTCAAAACCAGAAATGCAGGACAGGCCACGGAGAAACGGGAGCCTTGCTACGCTGATGGGCGGGATGTAAATTGCCAACAGCCACTCTGGAGAAGTGTACAGTGTGTCCTGAAACATTTACAAAACTCAGCTTAGAGAGCATAGGGCACTTCCACTCATGGGCGTATACATTGGGAAAACTAAAAATCAGCAAGACACAAGCACCCCAAAGTTTAGGGCTGCTCTGTTGACAAGAACCTCCACTTCGTTACACCTTAAATATCCCAGGAAAGAGAAAAATGGATAAAGAAGTTGTGCTCCTTATGTACAATGGAATATCACTCAGCCATGAAATCAACGTCATAAGGCTAGTAGCAGCATGATGAGTGGATATAGGTACGACGATTCTAAGTCAAATAAGTCACGCAGAAAAAGACACTTATCATAAGATATCACTTATAGAGGGAATGTAAAAACCGCTACCCTTGAAGTGAATTACAAAACAGAACAGGGTCACACGGTTAGAAAAGACACTATGGCTGCCTAACGGGAAACGTGAGGTGGGGTGATGCATAAAACAAGGGTTTCAAATTAGCTCAGATACCGTTCCATAAACCCAATACGTAATAGACAAGACCTACTCCTTGCTCAGGGAACTGGACTCAACACCCCCTATTCACCGCCCAAGAATATATCTGACTAGTAAGAATCTTAAAACCTATGTATTGATATCTCTCTGTAAGTGAGTCAAGTGGGTGTAAAGCTGCATAAACACAGCAGTGAAAAGCAGCTAAACCCCATTATAAAACTCAAATAATTTTAAAAACCCGTGAAACAAAGACAGTGAAAGAGAGAGAAATTCTTACAAAATTCGTTCAGGGGCTGTGATGCCACCTGGATTGACCATGTCTAGACCCGCAGCTGATTGAGACATAAGGGTGGACACTCTTAGGGCTGAGAGGTTTGGTGAGGTTGGGTGAGCAAACGCAGACGCTTTAAAGTAATACTGCGTGGTACCCATCCCATGGGTCCCAAATCTCCAGGTTCAAGGGCATCTGCCTACATCGAAAACATGCATGAGAAACCCAGAAGATGGTCCACCGAGTGATCGGGAAAGGTTTCTAAAACGCACCTCATTTCTCATCTCCTTGTGCTCGGGTTCGCCATTCCAGCCGCTTTACTAGCAATCTCCCTCCTTGGAGAATCAGCACCTTTAACCTCCTGTTCCATACAGGTGGCAATTTGAACTGAGGATGAACGGGAAGACGGGGAACCAATGAGAGACTAGCTCTAGGTGTTGGGACAGGCACAGGTCACTCTATTTTCCCATCAGGAAGAAGAATTAACCAGAGGCTCAGTCTGCCGCCCGGAAGCAGAATAGTGCCTAAAGCAATCCTGCGCTTTTGCGGCCAGCTCCCAAGAGAGCGAGTTGAAAAATGGAGCTCAGGGGCACTGCAATTCACAAACCTGCAGACTTATAAATGATAACTCTCGTCTACAAATATATTGAGGGAAGGCAACAAAGAGGATTTGAAAGCAAGGCAGAATTGCAGGAAACAGATTTCAGCAGGCAGATTCGAATCGCCTTTAAAGCACAGGAAAAGCGGCAAAACCTCGACAATGATGCCCTTGGCCAAAAAGGGCGTATGCGTTTTTTCCTGAATATATTCAGGAAAAAACGCATACGCCCTTTTTGGCCAACCAAGCAACCTGGAAAGGCAAATCAGCGCTACAAAGAAGTCTCGCTTCCCATCGGTCAAAAGGGCCATGCTGAATAAAGTGTCAAAACCAGAAATGCAGGACAGGCCACGGAGAAACGGGAGCCTTGCTACGCTGATGGGCGGGATGTAAATTGCCAACAGCCACTCTGGAGAAGTGTACGGTGTGTCCTGAAACATTTACAAAACTCAGCTTAGAGAGCATAGGGCACTTCCACTCATGGGCGTATACATTGGGAAAACTAAAAATCAGCAAGACACAAGCACCCCAAAGTTTAGGGCTGCTCTGTTGACAAGAACCTCCACTTCGTTACACCTTAAATATCCTAGGAAAGAGAAAAATGGATAAAGAAGTTGTGCTCCTTATGTACAATGGAATATCACTCAGCCATGAAATCAACGTCATAAGGCTAGTAGCAGCATGATGAGTGGATTTAGGTACGACGATTCTAAGTCAAATAAGTCATGCAGAAAAAGACACTTATCATAAGATATCACTTATAGAGGGAATGTAAAAACCGCTATCCTTGAACTGAATTACAAAACAGAACAGGGTCACACGGTTAGAAAAGACACTATGGCTGCCTAACGGGAAAGGTGAGGTGGGGTGATGCATAAAACAAGGGTTTCAAATTAGCTCAGATACCGTTCCATAAACCCAATACGTAATAGACAAGACCTACTCCTTGCTCAGGGAACTGGACTCAACACCCCCTATTCACCGCCCAAGAATATATCTGACTAGTAAGAATCTTAAAACCTATGTATTGATATCTCTCTGTAAGTGAGTCAAGTGGGTGTAAAGCTGCATAAACACAGCAGTGAAAAGCAGCTAAACCCCATTATAAAACTCAAATAATTTTAAAAACCCGTGAAACAAAGACAGTGAAAGAGAGAGAAATTCTTACAAAATTCGTTCAGGGGTTGTGATGCCACCTGGATTGACCATGTCTAGACCCGCAGCTGATTGAGACATAAGGGTGGACACTCTTAGGGCTGAGAGGTTTGGTGAGGTTGGGTGAGCAAACGCAGACGCTTTAAAGTAATACTGCGTGGTACCCATCCCATGGGTCCCAAATCTGCAGGTTCAAGGGCATCTGCCTACATCGAAAACATGCATGAGTAACCCAGAAGATGGTCCACCGAGTGATCGGGAAAGGTTTCTAAAACGCACCTCATTTCTCATCTCCTTGTGCTCGGGTTCGCCATTCCAGCCGCTTTACTAGCAATCTCCCTCCTTGGAGAATCAGCACCTTTAACCTCCTGTTCCATACAGGTTGCAATTTGAACTGAGGATGAATTGGAAGACGGGGAACCAATGAGAGACTAGCTCTAGGTGTTGGGACAGGCACAGGTCACTCTAGTTTCCCATCAGGAAGAAGAATTAACCAGAGGCTCAGTCTGCCGCCCGGAAGCAGAATAGGGCCTAAAGCAATCCTGCGCTTTTGCGGCCAGCTCCCAAGAGAGCGAGTTGAAAAATGGAGCTCAGGGGCACTGCAATTCACAAACCTGCAGACTTATAAATGATAACTCTCGTCTACAAATATATTGAGGGAAGGCAACAAAGAGGATTTGAAAGCAAGGCAGAATTGCAGGAAACAGATTTCAGGAGGCAGATTCGAATCGCCTTTAAAGCACAGGAAAAGCGGCAAAACCTCGACAATGATGCCCTTGGCCAAAAAGGGCGTATGCGTTTTTTCCTGAATATATTCAGGAAAAAACGCATACGCCCTTTTTGGCCAACCAAGCAACCTGGAAAGGCAAATCAGCGCTACAAAGAAGTCTCGCTTCCCATCGGTCAAAAGGGCCATGCTGAATAAAGTGTCAAAACCAGAAATGCAGGACAGGCCACGGAGAAACGGGAGCCTTGCTACGCTGATGGGCGGGATGTAAATTGCCAACAGCCACTCTGGAGAAGTGTACGGTGTGTCCTGAAACATTTACAAAACTCAGCTTAGAGAGCATAGGGCACTTCCACTCATGGGCGTATGAATTGGGAAAACTAAAAATCAGCAAGACACAACCACCCCAAAGTTTAGGGCTGCTCTGTTGACAAGAACCTCCACTTCGTTACACCTTAAATATCCCAGGAAAGAGAAAAATGGATAAAGAAGTTGTGCTCCTTACGTACAATGGAATATCACTCAGCCATGAAATCAACGTCATAAGGCTAGTAGCAGCATGATGAGTGGATTTAGGTACGACGATTCTAAGTGAAATAAGTCACACAGAAAAAGACACTTATCATAAGATATCACTTATAGAGGGAATGTAAAAACCGCTACCCTTGAACTGAATTACAAAACAGAACAGAGTCACACGGTTAGAAAACACACTATGGCTGCCTAACGGGAAAGGTGAGGTGGGGTGATGCCTAAAACAAGGGTTTCAAATTAGCTCAGATACCGTTCCATAAACCCAATACGTAATAGACAAGACCTACTCCTTGCTCAGGGAACTGGACTCAACACCCCCTATTCACCGCCCAAGAATATATCTGACTAGTAAGAATCTTAAAACCTATGTATTGATATCTCTCTGTAAGTGAGTCAAGTGGGTGTAAAGCTGCATAAACACAGCAGTGAAAAGCAGCTAAACCCCATTATAAAACTCAATTAATTTTAAAAACCCGTGAAACAAAGACAGTGAAAGAGAGAGAAATTCTTACAAAATTCGTTCAGGGGCTGTGATGCCACCTGGATTGACCATGTCTAGACCCGCAGCTGATTGAGACATAAGGGTGGACACTCTTAGGGCTGAGAGGTTTGGTGAGGTTGGATGAGCAAACGCAGACGCTTTAAAGTAATACTGCGTGGTACCCATCCCATGGGTCCCAAATCTCCAGGTTCAAGGGCATCTTCCTACATCGAAAACATGCATGAGAAACCCAGAAGATGGTCCACCGAGTGATCGGGAAAGGTTTCTAAAACGCACCTCATTTCTCATCTCCTTGTGCTCGGGTTCGCCATTCCAGCCGCTTTACTAGCAATCTCCCTCCTTGGAGAATCAGCACCTTTAACCTCCTGTTCCATACAGGTTGCAAATTGAACTGAGGATGAACGGGAAGACGGGGAACCAATGAGAGACTAGCTCTAGGTGTTGGGACAGGCACAGGTCACTCTAGTTTCCCATCAGGAAGAAGAATTAACCACAGGCTGAGTCTGCCGCCCGGAAGCAGAATAGGGCCTAAAGCAATCCTGCGCTTTTGCGGCCAGCTCCCAAGAGAGCGAGTTGAAAAATGGAGCTCAGGGGCACTGCAATTCACAAACCTGCAGACTTATAAATGATAACTCTCGTCTACAAATATATTGAGGGAAGGCAACAAAGAGGATTTGAAAGCAAGGCAGAATTGCAGGAAACAGATTTCAGGAGGCAGATTCGAATCGCCTTTAAAGCACAGGAAAAGCGGCAAAACCTCGACAATGATGCCCTTGGCCAAAAAGGGCGTATGCGTTTTTTCCTGAATATATTCAGGAAAAAACGCATACGCCCTTTTTGGCCAACCAAGCAACCTGGAAAGGCAAATCAGCGCTACAAAGAAGTCTCGCTTCCCATCGGTCAAAAGGGCCATGCTGAATAAAGTGTCAAAACCAGAAATGCAGGACAGGCCACGGAGAAACGGGAGCCTTGCTACGCTGATGGGCGGGATGTAAATTGCCAACAGCCACTCTGGAGAAGTGTACGGTGTGTCCTGAAACATTTACAAAACTCAGCTTAGAGAGCATAGGGCACTTCCACTCATGGGCGTATACATTGGGAAAACTAAAAATCAGCAAGACACAAGCACCCCAAAGTTTAGCGCTGCTCTGTTGACAAGAACCTCCACTTCGTTACACCTTAAATATCCCAGGAAAGAGAAAAATGGATAAAGAAGTTGTGCTCCTTATGTACAATGGAATATCACTCAGCCATGAAATCAACGTCATAAGGCTAGTAGCAGCATGATGAGTGGATATAGGTACGACGATTCTAAGTCAAATAAGTCACGCAGAAAAAGACACTTATCATAAGATATCACTTATAGAGGGAATGTAAAAACCGCTACCCTTGAAGTGAATTACAAAACAGAACAGGGTCACACGGTTAGAAAAGACACTATGGCTGCCTAACGGGAAACGTGAGGTGGGGTGATGCATAAAACAAGGGTTTCAAATTAGCTCAGATACCGTTCCATAAACCCAATACGTAATAGACAAGACCTACTCCTTGCTCAGGGAACTGGACTCAACACCCCCTATTCACCGCCCAAGAATATATCTGACTAGTAAGAATCTTAAAACCTATGTATTGATATCTCTCTGTAAGTGAGTCAAGTGGGTGTAAAGCTGCATAAACACAGCAGTGAAAAGCAGCTAAACCCCATTATAAAACTCAAATAATTTTAAAAACCCGTGAAACAAAGACAGTGAAAGAGAGAGAAATTCTTACAAAATTCGTTCAGGGGCTGTGATGCCACCTGGATTGACCATGTCTAGACCCGCAGCTGATTGAGACATAAGGGTGGACACTCTTAGGGCTGAGAGGTTTGGTGAGGTTGGGTGAGCAAACGCAGACGCTTTAAAGTAATACTGCGTGGTACCCATCCCATGGGTCCCAAATCTGCAGGTTCAAGGGCATCTGCCTACATCGAAAACATGCATGAGAAACCCAGAAGATGGTCCACCGAGTGATCGGGAAAGGTTTCTAAAACGCACCTCATTTCTCATCTCCTTGTGCTCGGGTTCGCCATTCCAGCCGCTTTACTAGCAATCTCCCTCCTTGGAGAATCAGCACCTTTAACCTCCTGTTCCATACAGGTTGCAAATTGAACTGAGGATGAACGGGAAGACGGGGAACCAATGAGAGACTAGCTCTAGGTGTTGGGACAGGCACAGGTCACTCTAGTTTCCCATCAGGAAGAAGAATTAACCACAGGCTGAGTCTGCCGCCCGGAAGCAGAATAGGGCCTAAAGCAATCCTGCGCTTTTGCGGCCAGCTCCCAAGAGAGCGAGTTGAAAAATGGAGCTCAGGGGCACTGCAATTCACAAACCTGCAGACTTATAAATGATAACTCTCGTCTACAAATATATTGAGGGAAGGCAACAAAGAGGATTTGAAAGCAAGGCAGAATTGCAGGAAACAGATTTCAGGAGGCAGATTCGAATCGCCTTTAAAGCACAGGAAAAGCGGCAAAACCTCGACAATGATGCCCTTGGCCAAAAAGGGCGTATGCGTTTTTTCCTGAATATATTCAGGAAAAAACGCATACGCCCTTTTTGGCCAACCAAGCAACCTGGAAAGGCAAATCAGCGCTACAAAGAAGTCTCGCTTCCCATCGGTCAAAAGGGCCATGCTGAATAAAGTGTCAAAACCAGAAATGCAGGACAGGCCACGGAGAAACGGGAGCCTTGCTACGCTGATGGGCGGGATGTAAATTGCCAACAGCCACTCTGGAGAAGTGTACGGTGTGTCCTGAAACATTTACAAAACTCAGCTTAGAGAGCATAGGGCACTTCCACTCATGGGCGTATACATTGGGAAAACTAAAAATCAGCAAGACACAAGCACCCCAAAGTTTAGCGCTGCTCTGTTGACAAGAACCTCCACTTCGTTACACCTTAAATATCCCAGGAAAGAGAAAAATGGATAAAGAAGTTGTGCTCCTTATGTACAATGGAATATCACTCAGCCATGAAATCAACGTCATAAGGCTAGTAGCAGCATGATGAGTGGATATAGGTACGACGATTCTAAGTCAAATAAGTCACGCAGAAAAAGACACTTATCATAAGATATCACTTATAGAGGGAATGTAAAAACCGCTACCCTTGAAGTGAATTACAAAACAGAACAGGGTCACACGGTTAGAAAAGACACTATGGCTGCCTAACGGGAAACGTGAGGTGGGGTGATGCATAAAACAAGGGTTTCAAATTAGCTCAGATACCGTTCCATAAACCCAATACGTAATAGACAAGACCTACTCCTTGCTCAGGGAACTGGACTCAACACCCCCTATTCACCGCCCAAGAATATATCTGACTAGTAAGAATCTTAAAACCTATGTATTGATATCTCTCTGTAAGTGAGTCAAGTGGGTGTAAAGCTGCATAAACACAGCAGTGAAAAGCAGCTAAACCCCATTATAAAACTCAAATAATTTTAAAAACCCGTGAAACAAAGACAGTGAAAGAGAGAGAAATTCTTACAAAATTCGTTCAGGGGCTGTGATGCCACCTGGATTGACCATGTCTAGACCCGCAGCTGATTGAGACATAAGGGTGGACACTCTTAGGGCTGAGAGGTTTGGTGAGGTTGGGTGAGCAAACGCAGACGCTTTAAAGTAATACTGCGTGGTACCCATCCCATGGGTCCCAAATCTGCAGGTTCAAGGGCATCTGCCTACATCGAAAACATGCATGAGAAACCCAGAAGATGGTCCACCGAGTGATCGGGAAAGGTTTCTAAAACGCACCTCATTTCTCATCTCCTTGTGCTCGGGTTCGCCATTCCAGCCGCTTTACTAGCAATCTCCCTCCTTGGAGAATCAGCACCTTTAACCTCCTGTTCCATACAGGTGGCAATTTGAACTGAGGATGAACGGGAAGACGGGGAACCAATGAGAGACTAGCTCTAGGTGTTGGGACAGGCACAGGTCACTCTATTTTCCCATCAGGAAGAAGAATTAACCAGAGGCTCAGTCTGCCGCCCGGAAGCAGAATAGTGCCTAAAGCAATCCTGCGCTTTTGCGGCCAGCTCCCAAGAGAGCGAGTTGAAAAATGGAGCTCAGGGGCACTGCAATTCACAAACCTGCAGACTTATAAATGATAACTCTCGTCTACAAATATATTGAGGGAAGGCAACAAAGAGGATTTGAAAGCAAGGCAGAATTGCAGGAAACAGATTTCAGCAGGCAGATTCGAATCGCCTTTAAAGCACAGGAAAAGCGGCAAAACCTCGACAATGATGCCCTTGGCCAAAAAGGGCGTATGCGTTTTTTCCTGAATATATTCAGGAAAAAACGCATACGCCCTTTTTGGCCAACCAAGCAACCTGGAAAGGCAAATCAGCGCTACAAAGAAGTCTCGCTTCCCATCGGTCAAAAGGGCCATGCTGAATAAAGTGTCAAAACCAGAAATGCAGGACAGGCCACGGAGAAACGGGAGCCTTGCTACGCTGATGGGCGGGATGTAAATTGCCAACAGCCACTCTGGAGAAGTGTACGGTGTGTCCTGAAACATTTACAAAACTCAGCTTAGAGAGCATAGGGCACTTCCACTCATGGGCGTATACATTGGGAAAACTAAAAATCAGCAAGACACAAGCACCCCAAAGTTTAGGGCTGCTCTGTTGACAAGAACCTCCACTTCATTACACCTTAAATATCCCAGGAAAGAGAAAAATGGATAAAGAAGTTGTGCTCCTTATGTACAATGGAATATCACTCAGCCATGAAATCAACGTCATAAGGCTAGTAGCAGCATGATGAGTGGATTTAGGTACGACGATTCTAAGTCAAATAAGTCACGCAGAAAAAGACACTTATCATAAGATATCACTTATAGAGGGAATGTAAAAACCGCTACCCTTGAAGTGAATTACAAAACAGAACAGGGTCACACGGTTAGAAAAGACACTATGGCTGCCTAACGGGAAACGTGAGGTGGGGTGATGCATAAAACAAGGGTTTCAAATTAGCTCAGATACCGTTCCATAAACCCAATACGTAATAGACAAGACCTACTCCTTGCTCAGGGAACTGGACTCAACACCCCCTATTCACCGCCCAAGAATATATCTGACTAGTAAGAATCTTAAAACCTATGTATTGATATCTCTCTGTAAGTGAGTCAAGTGGGTGTAAAGCTGCATAAACACAGCAGTGAAAAGCAGCTAAACCCCATTATAAAACTCAAATAATTTTAAAAACCCGTGAAACAAAGACAGTGAAAGAGAGAGAAATTCTTACAAAATTCGTTCAGGGGCTGTGATGCCACCTGGATTGACCATGTCTAGACCCGCAGCTGATTGAGACATAAGGGTGGACACTCTTAGGGCTGAGAGGTTTGGTGAGGTTGGGTGAGCAAACGCAGACGCTTTAAAGTAATACTGCGTGGTACCCATCCCATGGGTCCCAAATCTCCAGGTTCAAGGGCATCTGCCTACATCGAAAACATGCATGAGAAACCCAGAAGATGGTCCACCGAGTGATCGGGAAAGGTTTCTAAAACGCACCTCATTTCTCATCTCCTTGTGCTCGGGTTCGCCATTCCAGCCGCTTTACTAGCAATCTCCCTCCTTGGAGAATCAGCACCTTTAACCTCCTGTTCCATACAGGTGGCAATTTGAACTGAGGATGAACGGGAAGACGGGGAACCAATGAGAGACTAGCTCTAGGTGTTGGGACAGGCACAGGTCACTCTATTTTCCCATCAGGAAGAAGAATTAACCAGAGGCTCAGTCTGCCGCCCGGAAGCAGAATAGTGCCTAAAGCAATCCTGCGCTTTTGCGGCCAGCTCCCAAGAGAGCGAGTTGAAAAATGGAGCTCAGGGGCACTGCAATTCACAAACCTGCAGACTTATAAATGATAACTCTCGTCTACAAATATATTGAGGGAAGGCAACAAAGAGGATTTGAAAGCAAGGCAGAATTGCAGGAAACAGATTTCAGCAGGCAGATTCGAATCGCCTTTAAAGCACAGGAAAAGCGGCAAAACCTCGACAATGATGCCCTTGGCCAAAAAGGGCGTATGCGTTTTTTCCTGAATATATTCAGGAAAAAACGCATACGCCCTTTTTGGCCAACCAAGCAACCTGGAAAGGCAAATCAGCGCTACAAAGAAGTCTCGCTTCCCATCGGTCAAAAGGGCCATGCTGAATAAAGTGTCAAAACCAGAAATGCAGGACAGGCCACGGAGAAACGGGAGCCTTGCTACGCTGATGGGCGGGATGTAAATTGCCAACAGCCACTCTGGAGAAGTGTACGGTGTGTCCTGAAACATTTACAAAACTCAGCTTAGAGAGCATAGGGCACTTCCACTCATGGGCGTATACATTGGGAAAACTAAAAATCAGCAAGACACAAGCACCCCAAAGTTTAGGGCTGCTCTGTTGACAAGAACCTCCACTTCGTTACACCTTAAATATCCCAGGAAAGAGAAAAATGGATAAAGAAGTTGTGCTCCTTATGTACAATGGAATATCACTCAGCCATGAAATCAACGTCATAAGGCTAGTAGCAGCATGATGAGTGGATTTAGGTACGACGATTCTAAGTCAAATAAGTCACGCAGAAAAAGACACTTATCATAAGATATCACTTATAGAGGGAATGTAAAAACCGCTATCCTTGAACTGAATTACAAAACAGAACAGGGTCACACGGTTAGAAAAGACACTATGGCTGCCTAACGGGAAAGGTGAGGTGGGGTGATGCATAAAACAAGGGTTTCAAATTAGCTCAGATACCGTTCCATAAACCCAATACGTAATAGACAAGACCTACTCCTTGCTCAGGGAACTGGACTCAACACCCCCTATTCACCGCCCAAGAATATATCTGACTAGTAAGAATCTTAAAACCTATGTATTGATATCTCTCTGTAAGTGAGTCAAGTGGGTGTAAAGCTGCATAAACACAGCAGTGAAAAGCAGCTAAACCCCATTATAAAACTCAAATAATTTTAAAAACCCGTGAAACAAAGACAGTGAAAGAGAGAGAAATTCTTACAAAATTTGTTCAGGGGCTGTGATGCCACCTGGATTGACCATGTCTAGACCCGCAGCTGATTGAGACATAAGGGTGGACACTCTTAGGGCTGAGAGGTTTGGTGAGGTTGGGTGAGCAAACGCAGACGCTTTAAAGTAATACTGCGTGGTACCCATCCCATGGGTCCCAAATCTCCAGGTTCAAGGGCATCTTCCTACATCGAAAACATGCATGAGAAACCCAGAAGATGGTCCACCGAGTGATCGGGAAAGGTTTCTAAAAAGCACCTCATTTCTCATCTCCTTGTGCTCGGGTTCGCCATTCCAGCCGCTTTACTAGCAATCTCCCTCCTTGGAGAATCAGCACCTTTAACCTCCTGTTCCATACAGGTGGCAATTTGAACTGAGGATGAAAGGGAAGACGGGGAACCAATGAGAGACTAGCTCTAGGTGTTGGGACAGGCACAGGTCACTCTAGTTTCCCATCAGGAAGAAGAATTAACCAGAGGCTCAGTCTGCCGCCCGGAAGCAGAATAGGGCCTAAAGCAATCCTGCGCTTTTGCGGCCAGCTCCCAAGAGAGCGAGTTGAAAAATGGAGCTCAGGGGCACTGCAATTCACAAACCTGCAGACTTATAAATGATAACTCTCGTCTACAAATATATTGAGGGAAGGCAACAAAGAGGATTTGAAAGCAAGGCAGAATTGCAGGAAACAGATTTCAGGAGGCAGATTCGAATCGCCTTTAAAGCACAGGAAAAGCGGCAAAACCTCGACAATGATGCCCTTGGCCAAAAAGGGCGTATGCGTTTTTTCCTGAATATATTCAGGAAAAAACGCATACGCCCTTTTTGGCCAACCAAGCAACCTGGAAAGGCAAATCAGCGCTACAAAGAAGTCTCGCTTCCCATCGGTCAAAAGGGCCATGCTGAATAAAGTGTCAAAACCAGAAATGCAGGACAGGCCACGGAGAAACGGGAGCCTTGCTACGCTGATGGGCGGGATATAAATTGCCAACAGCCACTCTGGAGAAGAGTACGGTGTGTCCTGAAACATTTACAAAACTCAGCTTAGAGAGCATAGGGCACTTCCACTCATGGGCGTATACATTGGGAAAACTAAAAATCAGCAAGACACAAGCACCCCAAAGTTTAGGGCTGCTCTGTTGACAAGAACCTCCACTTCGTTACACCTTAAATATCCCAGGAAAGAGAAAAATGGATAAAGAAGTTGTGCTCCTTATGTACAATGGATTATCACTCAGCCATGAAATCAACCTCATAAGGCTAGTAGCAGCATGATGAGTGGATTTAGGTACGACGATTCTAAGTGAAATAAGTCACACAGAAAAAGACACTTATCATAAGATATCACTTATAGAGGGAATGTAAAAACCGCTACCCTTGAAATGAATTACAAAACAGAACAGAGTCACACGGTTAGAAAACACACTATGGCTGCCTAACGGGAAAGGTGAGGTGGGGTGATGCCTAAAACAAGGGTTTCAAATTAGCTCAGATACCGTTCCATAAACCCAATACGTAATAGACAAGACCTACTCCTTGCTCAGGGAACTGGACTCAACACCCCCTATTCACCGCCCAAGAATATATCTGACTAGTAAGAATCTTAAAACCTATGTATTGATATCTCTCTGTAAGTGAGTCAAGTGGGTGTAAAGCTGCATAAACACAGCAGTGAAAAGCAGCTAAACCCCATTATAAAACTCAAATAATTTTAAAAACCCGTGAAACAAAGACAGTGAAAGAGAGAGAAATTCTTACAAAATTCGTTCAGGGGTTGTGATGCCACCTGGATTGACCATGTCTAGACCCGCAGCTGATTGAGACATAAGGGTGGACACTCTTAGGGCTGAGAGGTTTGGTGAGGTTGGGTGAGCAAACGCAGACGCTTTAAAGTAATACTGCGTGGTACCCATCCCATGGGTCCCAAATCTCTAGGTTCAAGGGCATCTGGCTACATCGAAAACATGCATGAGAAACCCAGAAGATGGTCCACCGAGTGATCGGGAAAGGTTTCTAAAACGCACCTCATTTCTCATCTCCTTGTGCTCGGGTTCGCCATTCCAGCCGCTTTACTAGCAATCTCCCTCCTTGGAGAATCAGCACCTTTAACCTCCTGTTCCATACAGGTGGCAATTTGAACTGAGGATGAACGGGAAGACGGGGAACCAATGAGAGACTAGCTCTAGGTGTTGGGACAGGCACAGGTCACTCTATTTTCCCATCAGGAAGAAGAATTAACCAGAGGCTCAGTCTGCCGCCCGGAAGCAGAATAGTGCCTAAAGCAATCCTGCGCTTTTGCGGCCAGCTCCCAAGAGAGCGAGTTGAAAAATGGAGCTCAGGGGCACTGCAATTCACAAACCTGCAGACTTATAAATGATAACTCTCGTCTACAAATATATTGAGGGAAGGCAACAAAGAGGATTTGAAAGCAAGGCAGAATTGCAGGAAACAGATTTCAGCAGGCAGATTCGAATCGCCTTTAAAGCACAGGAAAAGCGGCAAAACCTCGACAATGATGCCCTTGGCCAAAAAGGGCGTATGCGTTTTTTCCTGAATATATTCAGGAAAAAACGCATACGCCCTTTTTGGCCAACCAAGCAACCTGGAAAGGCAAATCAGCGCTACAAAGAAGTCTCGCTTCCCATCGGTCAAAAGGGCCATGCTGAATAAAGTGTCAAAACCAGAAATGCAGGACAGGCCACGGAGAAACGGGAGCCTTGCTACGCTGATGGGCGGGATGTAAATTGCCAACAGCCACTCTGGAGAAGTGTACGGTGTGTCCTGAAACATTTACAAAACTCAGCTTAGAGAGCATAGGGCACTTCCACTCATGGGCGTATGAATTGGGAAAACTAAAAATCAGCAAGACACAAGCACCCCAAAGTTTAGGGCTGCTCTGTTGACAAGAACCTCCACTTCGTTACACCTTAAATATCCCAGGAAAGAGAAAAATGGATAAAGAAGTTGTGCTCCTTATGTACAATGGAATATCACTCAGCCATGAAATCAACGTCATAAGGCTAGTAGCAGCATGATGAGTGGATTTAGGTACGACGATTCTAAGTCAAATAAGTCACGCAGAAAAAGACACTTATCATAAGATATCACTTATAGAGGGAATGTAAAAACTGCTACCCTTGAACTGAATTACAAAACAGAACAGGGTCACACGGTTAGAAAAGACACTATGGCTGCCTAACGGGAAAGGTGAGGTGGGGTGATGCATAAAACAAGGGTTTCAAATTAGCTCAGATACCGTTCCATAAACCCAATACGTAATAGACAAGACCTACTCCTTGCTCAGGGAACTGGACTCAACACCCCCTATTCACCGCCCAAGAATATATCTGACTAGTAAGAATCTTAAAACCTATGTATTGATATCTCTCTGTAAGTGAGTCAAGTGGGTGTAAAGCTGCATAAACACAGCAGTGAAAAGCAGCTAAACCCCATTATAAAACTCAAATAATTTTAAAAACCCGTGAAACAAAGACAGTGAAAGAGAGAGAAATTCTTACAAAATTCGTACAGGGGCTGTGATGCCACCTGGATTGACCATGTCTAGACCCGCAGCTGATTGAGACATAAGGGTGGACACTCTTAGGGCTGAGAGGTTTGGTGAGGTTGGGTGAGCAAACGCAGACGCTTTAAAGTAATACTGCGTGGTACCCATCCCATGGGTCCCAAATCTCCAGGTTCAAGGGCATCTGCCTACATCGAAAACATGCATGAGAAACCCAGAAGATGGTCCACCGAGTGATCGGGAAAGGTTTCTAAAACGCACCTCATTTCTCATCTCCTTGTGCTCGGGTTCGCCATTCCAGCCGCTTTACTAGCAATCTCCCTCCTTGGAGAATCAGCACCTTTAACCTCCTGTTCCATACAGGTTGCAATTTGAACTGAGGATGAACGGGAAGACGGGGAACCAATGAGAGACTAGCTCTAGGTGTTGGGACAGGCACAGGTCACTCTAGTTTCCCATCAGGAAGAAGAATTAACCAGAGGCTCAGTCTGCCGCCCGGAAGCAGAATAGGGCCTAAAGCAATCCTGCGCTTTTGCGGTCAGCTCCCAAGAGAGCGAGTTGAAAAATGGAGCTCAGGGGCACTGCAATTCACAAACCTGCAGACTTATAAATGATAACTCTCGTCTACAAATATATTGAGGGAAGGCAACAAAGAGGATTTGAAAGCAAGGCAGAATTGCAGGAAACAGATTTCAGCAGGCAGATTCGAATCGCCTTTAAAGCACAGGAAAAGCGGCAAAACCTCGACAATGATGCCCTTGGCCAAAAAGGGCGTATGCGTTTTTTCCTGAATATATTCAGGAAAAAACGCATACGCCCTTTTTGGCCAACCAAGCAACCTGGAAAGGCAAATCAGCGCTACAAAGAAGTCTCGCTTCCCATCGGTCAAAAGGGCCATGCTGTATAAAGTGTCAAAACCAGAAATGCAGGACAGGCCACGGAGAAACGGGAGCCTTGCTACGCTGATGGGCGGGATGTAAATTGCCAACAGCCACTCTGGAGAAGAGTACGGTGTGTCCTGAAACATTTACAAAACTCAGCTTAGAGAGCATAGGGCACTTCCACTCATGGGCGTATAAATTGGGAAAACTAAAAATCAGCAAGACACAAGCACCCCAAAGTTTAGGGCTGCTCTGTTGACAAGAACCTCCACTTCGTTACACCTTAAATATCCCAGGAAAGAGAAAAATGGATAAAGAAGTTGTGCTCCTTATGTACAATGGAATATCACTCAGCCATGAAATCAACCTCATAAGGCTAGTAGCAGCATGATGAGTGGATTTAGGTACGACGATTCTAAGTCAAATAAGTCACACAGAAAAAGACACTTATCATAAGATATCACTTATAGAGGGAATGTAAAAACCGCTACCCTTGAACTGAATTACAAAACAGAACAGAGTCACACGGTTAGAAAAGACACTATGGCTGCCTAACGGGAAAGGTGAGGTGGGGTGATGCATAAAACAAGGGTTTCAAATTAGCTCAGATACCGTTCCATAAACCCAATACGTAATAGACAAGACCTACTCCTTGCTCAGGGAACTGGACTCAACACCCCCTATTCACCGCCCAAGAATATATCTGACTAGTAAGAATCTTAAAACCTATGTATTGATATCTCTCTGTAAGTGAGTCAAGTGGGTGTAAAGCTGCATAAACACAGCAGTGAAAAGCAGCTAAACCCCATTATAAAACTCAATTAATTTTAAAAACCCGTGAAACAAAGACAGTGAAAGAGAGAGAAATTCTTACAAAATTCGTTCAGGGGCTGTGATGCCACCTGGATTGACCATGTCTAGACCCGCAGCTGATTGAGACATAAGGGTGGACACTCTTAGGGCTGAGAGGTTTGGTGAGGTTGGATGAGCAAACGCAGACGCTTTAAAGTAATACTGCGTGGTACCCATCCCATGGGTCCCAAATCTCCAGGTTCAAGGGCATCTTCCTACATCGAAAACATGCATGAGAAACCCAGAAGATGGTCCACCGAGTGATCGGGAAAGGTTTCTAAAACGCACCTCATTTCTCATCTCCTTGTGCTCGGGTTCGCCATTCCAGCCGCTTTACTAGCAATCTCCCTCCTTGGAGAATCAGCACCTTTAACCTCCTGTTCCATACAGGTTGCAATTTGAACTGAGGATGAACGGGAAGACGGGGAACTAATGAGAGACTAGCTCTAGGTGTTGGGACAGGCACAGGTCACTCTAGTTTCCCATCAGGAAGAAGAATTAACGACAGGCTGAGTCTGCCGCTCGGAAGCAGAATAGGGCCTAAAGCAATCCTGCGCTTTTGCGGCCAGCTCCCAAGAGAGCGAGTTGAAAAATGGAGCTCAGGGGCACTGCAATTCACAAACCTGCAGACTTATAAATGATAACTCTCGTCTACAAATATATTGAGGGAAGGCAACAACGAGGATTTGAAAGCAAGGCAGAATTGCAGGAAACAGATTTCAGGAGGCAGATTCGAATCGCCTTTAAAGCACAGGAAAAGCGGCAAAACCTCGACAATGATGCCCTTGGCCAAAAAGGGCGTATGCGTTTTTTCCTGAATATATTCAGGAAAAAACGCATACGCCCTTTTTGGCCAACCAAGCAACCTGGAAAGGCAAATCAGCGCTACAAAGAAGTCTCGCTTCCCATCGGTCAAAAGGGACATGCTGAATAAAGTGTCAAAACCAGAAATGCAGGACAGGCCACGGAGAAACGGGAGCCTTGCTACGCTGATGGGCGGGATGTAAATTGCCAACAGCCACTCTGGAGAAGTGTACGGTGTGTCCTGAAACATTTACAAAACTCAGCTTAGAGAGCATAGGGCACTTCCACTCATGGGCGTATACATTGGGAAAACTAAAAATCAGCAAGACACAAGCACCCCAAAGTTTAGGGCTGCTCTGTTGACAAGAACCTCCACTTCGTTACACCTTAAATATCCCAGGAAAGAGAAAAATGGATAAAGAAGTTGTGCTCCTTATGTACAATGGAATATCACTCAGCCATGAAATCAACGTCATAAGGCTAGTAGCAGCATGATGAGTGGATTTAGGTACGACGATTCTAAGTCAAATAAGTCACGCAGAAAAAGACACTTATCATAAGATATCACTTATAGAGGGAATGTAAAAACCGCTACCCTTGAACTGAATTACAAAACAGAACAGGGTCACACGGTTAGAAAAGACACTATGGCTGCCTAACGGGAAAGGTGAGGTGGGGTGATGCCTAAAACAAGGGTTTCAAATTAGCTCAGATACCGTTCCATAAACCCAATACGTAATAGACAAGACCTACTCCTTGCTCAGGGAACTGGACTCAACACCCCCTATTCACCGCCCAAGAATATATCTGACTAGTAAGAATCTTAAAACCTATGTATTGATATCTCTCTGTAAGTGAGTCAAGTGGGTGTAAAGCTGCATAAACACAGCAGTGAAAAGCAGCTAAACCCCATTATAAAACTCAAATAATTTTAAAAACCCGTGAAACAAAGACAGTGAAAGAGAGAGAAATTCTTACAAAATTCGTTCAGGGGCTGTAATGCCACCTGGATTGACCATGTCTAGACCCGCAGCTGATTGAGACATAAGGGTGGACACTCTTAGGGCTGAGAGGTTTGGTGAGGTTGGGTGAGCAAACGCAGACGCTTTAAAGTAATACTGCGTGGTACCCATCCCATGGGTCCCAAATCTCCAGGTTCAAGGGCATCTTCCTACATCGAAAACATGCATGAGAAACCCAGAAGATGGTCCACCGAGTGATCGGGAAAGGTTTCTAAAACGCACCTCATTTCTCATCTCCTTGTGCTCGGGTTCGCCATTCCAGCCGCTTTACTAGCAATCTCCCTCCTTGGAGAATCAGCACCTTTAACCTCCTGTTCCATACAGGTGGCAATTTGAACTGAGGATGAACGGGAAGACGGGGAACCATATGAGAGACTAGCTCTAGGTGTTGGGACAGGCACAGGTCACTCTATTTTCCCATCAGGAAGAAGAATTAACCAGAGGCTCAGTCTGCCGCCCGGAAGCAGAATAGTGCCTAAAGCAATCCTGCGCTTTTGCGGCCAGCTCCCAAGAGAGCGAGTTGAAAAATGGAGCTTAGGGGCACTGCAATTCACAAACCTGCAGACTTATAAATGATAACTCTCGTCTACAAATATATTGAGGGAAGGCAACAAAGAGGATTTGAAAGCAAGGCAGAATTGCAGGAAACAGATTTCAGCAGGCAGATTCGAATCGCCTTTAAAGCACAGGAAAAGCGGCAAAACCTCGACAATGATGCCCTTGGCCAAAAAGGGCGTATGCGTTTTTTCCTGAATATATTCAGGAAAAAACGCATACGCCCTTTTTGGCCAACCAAGCAACCTGGAAAGGCAAATCAGCGCTACAAAGAAGTCTCGCTTCCCATCGGTCAAAAGGGCCATGCTGAATAAAGTGTCAAAACCAGAAATGCAGGACAGGCCACGGAGAAACGGGAGCCTTGCTACGCTGATGGGCGGGATGTAAATTGCCAACAGCCACTCTGGAGAAGTGTACGGTGTGTCCTGAAACATTTACAAAACTCAGCTTAGAGAGCATAGGGCACTTCCACTCATGGGCGTATAAATTGGGAAAACTAAAAATCAGCAAGACACAAGCACCCCAAAGTTTAGGGCTGCTCTGTTGACAAGAACCTCCACTTCGTTACACCTTAAATATCCCAGGAAAGAGAAAAATGGATAAAGAAGTTGTGCTCCTTATGTACAATGGAATATCACTCAGCCATGAAATCAACGTCATAAGGCTAGTAGCAGCATGATGAGTGGATTTAGGTACGACGATTCTAAGTCAAATAAGTCACGCAGAAAAAGACACTTATCATAAGATATCACTTATAGAGGGAATGTAAAAACCGCTACCCTTGAACTGAATTACAAAACAGAACAGAGTCACACGGTTAGAAAACACACTATGGCTGCCTAACGGGAAAGGTGAGGTGGGGTGATGCATAAAACAAGGGTTTCAAATTAGCTCAGATACCGTTCCATAAACCCAATACGTAATAGACAAGACCTACTCCTTGCTCAGGGAACTGGACTCAACACCCTCTATTCACCGCCCAAGAATATATCTGACTAGTAAGAATCTTAAAACCTATGTATTGATACCTCTCTGTAAGTGAGTCAAGTGGGTGTAAAGCTGCATAAACACAGCAGTGAAAAGCAGCTAAACCCCATTATAAAACTCAATTAATTTTAAAAACCCGTGAAACAAAGACAGTGAAAGAGAGAGAAATTCTTACAAAATTCGTTCAGGGGCTGTGATGCCACCTGGATTGACCATGTCTAGACCCGCAGCTGATTGAGACATAAGGGTGGACACTCTTAGGGCTGAGAGGTTTGGTGAGGTTGGGTGAGCAAACGCAGACGCTTTAAAGTAACACTGCGTGGTACCCATCCCATGGGTCCCAAATCTCCAGGTTCAAGGGCATCTTCCTACATCGAAAACATGCATGAGAAACCCAGAAGATGGTCCACCGAGTGATCGGGAAAGGTTTCTAAAACGCACCTCATTTCTCATCTCCTTGTGCTCGGGTTCGCCATTCCAGCCGCTTTACTAGCAATCTCCCTCCTTGGAGAATCAGCACCTTTAACCTCCTGTTCCATACAGGTGGCAATTTGAACTGAGGATGAACGGGAAGAGGGGGAACCAATGAGAGACTAGCTCTAGGTGTTGGGACAGGCACAGGTCACTCTAGTTTCCCATCAGGAAGAAGACTTAACCACAGGCTCAGTCTGCCGCCCGGAAGCAGAATAGGGCCTAAAGCAATCCTGCGCTTTTGCGGCCAGCTCCCAAGAGAGCGAGTTGAAAAATGGAGCTCAGGGGCACTGCAATTCACAAACCTGCAGACTTATAAATGATAACTCTCGTCTACAAATATATTGAGGGAAGGCAACAAAGAGGATTTGAAAGCAAGTCAGAATTGCAGGAAACAGATTTCAGGAGGCAGATTCGAATCGCCTTTAAAGCACAGGAAAAGCGGCAAAACCTCGACAATGATGCCCTTGGCCAAAAAGGGCGTATGCGTTTTTTCCTGAATATATTCAGGAAAAAACGCATACGCCCTTTTTGGCCAACCAAGCAACCTGGAAAGGCAAATCAGCGCTACAAAGAAGTCTCGCTTCCCATCGGTCAAAAGGGCCATGCTGAATAAAGTGTCAAAACCAGAAATGCAGGACAGGCCACGGAGAAACGGGAGCCTTGCTACGCTGATGGGCGGGATGTAAATTGCCAACAGCCACTCTGGAGAAGTGTACGGTGTGTCCTGAAACATTTACAAAACTCAGCTTAGAGAGCATAGGGCACTTCCACTCATGGGCGTATAAATTGGGAAAACTAAAAATCAGCAAGACACAAGCACCCCAAAGTTTAGGGCTGCTCTGTTGACAACAACCTCCACTTCGTTACACCTTAAATATCCCAGGAAAGAGAAAAATGGATAAAGAAGTTGTGGTCCTTATGTACAATGGAATATCACTCAGCCATGAAATCAACGTCATAAGGCTAGTAGCAGCATGATGAGTGGATTTAGGTACGACGATTCTAAGTCAAATAAGTCACGCAGAAAAAGACACTTATCATAAGATATCACTTATAGAGGGAATGTAAAAACCGCTACCCTTGAACTGAATTACAAAACAGAACAGAGTCACACGGTTAGAAAAGACACTATGGCTGCCTAACGGGAAAGGTGAGGTGGGGTGATGCATAAAACAAGGGTTTCAAATTAGCTCAGATACCGTTCCATAAACCCAATACGTAATAGACAAGACCTACTCCTTGCTCAGGGAACTGGACTCAACACCCCCTATTCACCGCCCAAGAATATATCTGACTAGTAAGAATCTTAAAACCTATGTATTGATATCTCTCTGTAAGTGAGTCAAGTGGGTGTAAAGCTGCATAAACACAGCAGTGAAAAGCAGCTAAACCCCATTATAAAACTCAATTAATTTTAAAAACCCGTGAAACAAAGACAGTGAAAGAGAGAGAAATTCTTACAAAATTCGTTCAGGGGCTGTGATGCCACCTGGATTGACCATGTCTAGACCCGCAGCTGATTGAGACATAAGGGTGGACACTCTTAGGGCTGAGAGGTTTGGTGAGGTTGGGTGAGCAAACGCAGACGCTTTAAAGTAATACTGCGTGGTACCCATCCCATGGGTCCCAAATCTCCAGGTTCAAGGGCATCTGCCTACATCGAAAACATGCATGAGAAACCCAGAAGATGGTCCACCGAGTGATCGGGAAAGGTTTCTAAAACGCACCTCATTTCTCATCTCCTTGTGCTCGGGTTCGCCATTCCAGCCGCTTTACTAGCAATCTCCCTCCTTGGAGAATCAGCACCTTTAACCTCCTGTTCCATACAGGTGGCAATTTGAACTGAGGATGAACGGGAAGACGGGGAACCAATGAGAGACTAGCTCTAGGTGTTGGGACAGGCACAGGTCACTCTAGTTTCCCATCAGGAAGAAGAATTAACCACAGGCTGAGTCTGCCGCCCGGAAGCAGAATAGGGCCTAAAGCAATCCTGCGCTTTTGCGGCCAGCTCCCAAGAGAGCGAGTTGAAAAATGGAGCTCAGGGGCACTGCAATTCACAAACCTGCAGACTTATAAATGATAACTCTCGTCTACAAATATATTGAGGGAAGGCAACAAAGAGGATTTGAAAGCAAGGCAGAATTGCAGGAAACAGATTTCAGGAGGCAGATTCGAATCGCCTTTAAAGCACAGGAAAAGCGGCAAAACCTCGACAATGATGCCCTTGGCCAAAAAGGGCGGATGCGTTTTTTCCTGAATATATTCAGGAAAAAACGCATCCGCCCTTTTTGGCCAACCAAGCAACCTGGAAAGGCAAATCAGCGCTACAAAGAAGTCTCGCTTCCCATCGGTCAAAAGGGCCATGCTGAATAAAGTGTCAAAACCAGAAATGCAGGACAGGCCACGGAGAAACGGGAGCCTTGCTACGCTGTTGGGCGGGATGTAAATTGCCAACAGCCACTCTGGAGAAGTGTACGGTGTGTCCTGAAACATTTACAAAACTCAGCTTAGAGAGCATAGGGCACTTCCACTCATGGGCGTATACATTGGGAAAACTAAAAATCAGCAAGACACAAGCACCCCAAAGTTTAGGGCTGCTCTGTTGACAAGAACCTCCACTTCGTTACACCTTAAATATCCCAGGAAAGAGAAAAATGGATAAAGAAGTTGTGCTCCTTATGTACAATGGAATATCACTCAGCCATGAAATCAACGTCATAAGGCTAGTAGCAGCATGATGAGTGGATTTAGGTACGACGATTCTAAGTCAAATAAGTCACGCAGAAAAAGACACTTATCATAAGATATCACTTATAGAGGGAATGTAAAAACCGCTACCCTTGAACTGAATTACAAAACAGAACAGGGTCACACGGTTAGAAAAGACACTATGGCTGCCTAACGGGAAAGGTGAGGTGGGGTGATGCATAAAACAAGGGTTTCAAATTAGCTCAGATACCGTTCCATAAACCCAATACGTAATAGACAAGACCTACTCCTTGCTCAGGGAACTGGACTCAACACCCCCTATTCACCGCCCAAGAATATATCTGACTAGTAAGAATCTTAAAACCTATGTATTGATATCTCTCTGTAAGTGAGTCAAGTGGGTGTAAAGCTGCATAAACACAGCAGTGAAAAGCAGCTAAACCCCATTATAAAACTCAAATAATTTTAAAAACCCGTGAAACAAAGACAGTGAAAGAGAGAGAAATTCTTACAAAATTCGTTCAGGGGCTGTGATGCCACCTGGATTGACCATGTCTAGACCCGCAGCTGATTGAGACATAAGGGTGGACACTCTTAGGGCTGAGAGGTTTGGTGAGGTTGGGTGATCAAACGCAGACGCTTTAAAGTAATACTGCGTGGTACCCATCCCATGGGTCCCAAATCTCCAGGTTCAAGGGCATCTGCCTACATCGAAAACATGCATGAGAAACCCAGAAGATGGTCCACCGAGTGATCGGGAAAGGTTTCTAAAACGCACCTCATTTCTCATCTCCTTGTGCTCGGGTTCGCCATTCCAGCCGCTTTACTAGCAATCTCCCTCCTTGGAGAATCAGCACCTTTAACCTCCTGTTCCATACAGGTGGCAATTTGAACTGAGGATGAACGGGAAGACGGGGAACCAATGAGAGACTAGCTCTAGGTGTTGGGACAGGCACAGGTCACTCTAGTTTCCCATCAGGAAGAAGAATTAACCAGAGGCTCAGTCTGCCGCCCGGAAGCAGAATAGGGCCTAAAGCAATCC